>NC_067404.1:30798630-31098630 GCF_016432865.1 Antechinus flavipes | reverse complement strand
GTCTCGCATCTCTCCGTTCCAAATCTTCTTCATTCGCTTCCATTTAGGAAGTGATCTTCCAGTGAAGATTTGACCTTGTCACCCCGCCCCCTTCTCAATCAATTCCAGTGGTTCCCTATCACCTGTGGGATCGAATATAAAATCCTCTGCTTGCTGTTCAAAGCCCTTTATATCCTTTTCTCTCCCTTTCTCCCTTTCCCTTTCCAGATTTCTTACACCTCACCACAAATTTCCATCTAGTTAACAGTCCTTTTTGCTGTTCCTCTGACAAGATAGTCTATCTTACAGCTCTGGCCTTTCTCCCTGGCTAACCACCATGCCTGAAATACTCTTCTTCTTCATCTCTCCCCCTTAGCTTCCCCAAAGTTCCAGCTAAAATTTCATCTTCAATAGGAAGGCTTTGTCAATCCTCCTTCATGTTGGTACCTTCCCTCCACTGATTATTTCCAGAGTATCCTGTCCATAGAGTATTTGTAGATGGTCGTTGGTAGGTTGTCTCCACATTGGACTGAGCTCCTTGAGGGCAGGTATAACTTTTTAAATCTTTATATCCTTGGTGTTTAACACTGTCTGGCACAAAGGTGCTTAACAAATTCTTATTGACTGAATGCATTTGAGATTTTAGTGAGATCTCCTGATAGAGGCAACTGAGAGGCAGTATTAGCAGTGGAAAGAATAGAGGTTTTGGAGGATGAGGATCTGGAAACAAATTTCATCTCTGTCACTTACTAATTGTGTGACCTTGGACAAGTCCCATTCTCCTCCCTTGGTCTCAGTTTCCTCCTGTCCCCCTCCTCAAGGAGTTGAGATTTTTACTGAGAGACACTGTTGTGCCACAGTTTCCTTTTATTGTTCTGCCTCAGTTTCCCTAAATTGTTCTGCCTCAGTTCCTTGAATTGTTTTGCCTCAGTCTCCCTGGTTGTAAACCCCCTTCCTCACCATTAGGACTGAAATCATTAGGGCTGGGTGCCCTGACTATCAGCATTCCATAGAGCCATAAATTGCAGATAAGTTACTTAGAGATATGCTTATATATCTCTTGTTCCAGACTTTCTGTCTCTAGTGACTACCCCCTTTACTCCCGATGTATCAGAATTTATGGTCCTACCCCCAACCTGTCAGGACTGAATTGATGGTCCCTGCCTGGAAATTCCTGTGCTCACAGTGTTCGGACTCCACCCCTTGCCTTTGTCTCCCCTGATCTCTGGAGCCATATAAAAGTCATTGGAATCTCACATTCGATGCTGAATTCTTTGAGACGAAAGTCCAATTCAGCCCTGGGGGGACAAATGGATTCTGATCTGCCCCCCAGAAAATCTCTCCCTCTCAGAAACCCAAATAAAATATTTAAAAAGTCTCTAATCTCTATCTTGCCTCAGTTTCTCTGGCATTACAATACAACATAAACATAGATATTAAACACACAATAATTTGAGTTTGGAAAAATATTTACAACTGGGGGCCTTGGGAAAAGGTTTCCTATAGGAGGTAGCACCCTGAAGGAAGCTAAGAGTTACAAGAGCTATAGGTAAGGAGGAAGTATTCATCAGCCACGGAAGACACAAGGAATATAGCTTTTGAAGAGGGATAGAGGTGAAGATCAAATTTGGGGATGAGCAAGTCAGCTAGTCTGACTGGATTGTAGAAGGGCTAAAGGGAGAATGATATGAAATGAATCTTGAAATATAGATTAGAACTAGACTGTGAAAGGCTTCAAATACAAGCTGAGGAGTTTGTTTCTTATCCTAGAAACAATGAAGATCCTTAAACAAGAGAGTGACATGGTATGCTACGTGCAGGGATTTAAAAAAACATAAAGCCTCTCACTAAATTCATTTAACTACAGGGTTGCTAGGATACAAACCACTAGTGGTATACTTACTCATACAAATATAAAATCGTGTACTCTCTGCATCATTGCCACCCCAATCTTTGGCCTAGTTCAGGAAAGTACCACATATGGAATAGAATACCAGGCAATCAACTCAATCCAGGAAGCCTACTGGTTCCAGATGGCCTACAGATGTTAGGGGCTGTGGGGTTTTCTATAATATATTCTATAGAGCTTCTTAAACTTTTTCCATTGCTGACCTTTTTTCACCTGAGAAATTTTTACATAACTCCAGGCACATGGGTATATAAACTCAGTATACAACCAAACATTTATTGATAATAAATCATAATTTCATAACCCCTAACTTGACCCCATATGAGATTGTGAACAGTTTAAGAAACTTTTCTATAGGCTTTTAGTCTAGAGTGAATAACCCTAGATGGCTTTGAATACTACAATCCTGAGTAAGATATATATATAATATAAGTAAGCTTATAAGCTTAAGCCCAGGGGCTAGAAGAATTCCTCTGGAGTCAGGGCCTGCCCTTGTGAATATTTATCAGTCCTTCTAGCTGATTTTATCCTCTCCTCCTCCTCTTCCTCCTCCTCCTCCTCCTTTACCTGATATAACTAGTTTGCTTCACATGCTCACACCTGTGGTTGAGGAAGATAATTATGGCAGCTGTACCAAAGATGGATTGGAGAGAGGAGACGCTGAAAGCAGGGAGACTCATTAGGAGAGTATTCCAGTCATTCCAGCAAGAGGGGCTGTGTGAGCCAAAGGAGATGACTGGTGGAAATGGCCATCCCAATGACTGATTGGAAATGGCAAGGTGAGTGAGAGTGAAAATTCAAGGTTGTAAATGTGGCTAACTGGAAGAACAGTGGTGGTTCCCTGCACAAAAATAGGCAAGTTTATGGAGGAGCAGTTCAGGAGGGAAATGAAGTTCTGTCTTATATAAGCTGAGGTTGAGATGCTCATGGTCCTTTCAGGAAGAGATGCTTGCAGGAAGAGATGCTCGCAGTCATTTCAGGTAGAGATGCTTGCTGTCCTTTCAGGAAGAGATGCTCGCAGTCATTTCAGGTAGAGATGCTCGCGGTCCTTTTAGATAGAGATGCTTGCGGTCCTTTCAGGAAGAGATGCTCCCAGTCCTTTCAGGAAGAGATGCTCCAAGGCCTTTCAGGTAGAGATGCTCGTGGTCCTTTCAGGAAGAGATGCTTGTGGTCCTTTCAGATAGAGATGCTCGCGGTCCTTTTAGGTAGAGATGCTCCCAGTCCTTTCAGGTAGAGATGCTCGCGGTCCTTTCAGGAAGAGATGCTTGTGGTCCTTTCAGGTAGAGATGCTCCCAGTCCTTTCAGGTAGAGATGCTCGCGGTCCTTTCAGGAAGAGATGCTTGTGGTCCTTTCAGGTAGAGATGCTCGCGGTCCTTTCAGGTAGAGATGCTTGCAGTCCTTTCAGGAAGAGATGCTCGCAGTCATTTCAGGTAGAGATGCTCGCAGTCCTTTCAGATAGAGATGCTCGTGGTCCTTTCAGGAAGAGATGCTCCCAGTCCTTTCACGAAGAGATGCTCCCAGTCCTTTCAGGTAGAGATGCTCGTGGTCCTTTCAGGAAGAGATGCTTGTGGTCCTTTCAGGTAGAGATGCTCGCAGTCCTTTCAGGAAGAGATGCTTGTGGTCCTTTCAGGTAGAGATGCTCGTGGTCCTTTCAGGAAGAGATGCTCCAAGTCCTTTCAGGTAGAGATGCTCGCAGTCCTTTTAGGTAGAGGTGCTCGCGGTCCTTTTAGGTAGAGGTATCCAACAAGTCAGTGCTGTGACATTGGAGCTCAGGAGAGAGATGAAGGCAGAATATAAAGACATCCAAATAGCAGTGATAATGAACCCATTAATGATAATGAAATCACCAAGAGAAAAGAGAAGTATATAACCTTGGGAAAATACTCAGCTATTAGGAATCAATTAATTAGCAAGCATTTGTTAAACACCAAATCCTGAGAATACAAAGATAAAGCATAAAACAGACCTTACTCTTAAGGATCTTATATTTTAGTGGGAAGATGCAAGTGTGTGAATGTATACACATATGTGCATATAATCTGTTTAGCTATATGGATATAGAAAATAAATATAAAGACAATACTAGTTTGGGAAGGAAAGCACTAGTAGTTGAGGAGGGTGAGGAATGCACTAGGTGGAACTTAATCTGTGCCCTAAAGGAAGAGAAGGATTTTAGGTGGTGAAGGTAAATATTCCACGGTGGGAATTGGCCAGTGCAAAGATAAGGAGAGGGGATGGAGGGAAATGTGTAAGGTTAAGACAGAAGGCATGTTCGACTGGACCATAAAGTGTAGGGAAGAGGAATAATATAAAATGAGGTTGGAAATATAGGAAAGGTGTGAGTGGTGAAGGGATGTAAAAGCTAAACCAAAGAGTTCCTATTTTATCTTAGAAGTAAGAGGGAGCCACTGAAGTTTATTGAGGAGAGGAATAACACAGTTAGATGTACCCATAAGGAAAATCACTTTGGCAGGATGGAATATAGGATGGAATGGACTGGAAAGAGACTTGAGGCAGGGAGACCAACTAAACAGCTGTTGCAATCATCTAGGCAAAAGCTAATGAAGGTTTAAGTAATGCTGCCATCACCTGATGATTCTGTTTGAAAGGGTCAGTGGGTAATTGGTGATATAGGATTGAAGCGCAGAGGAGCCAGACTGGGCATATGTCTGGGAGTCATCTGCATGGAGGTAATAGTCAAACCCATGGTGAGTGATGAAGTTGGTTACCAAGGGAGTGAGCAGAAAAAGAGGAGAGGGCTCAGGGCAGAACCTCAAGGAACAATCATGGTTGGAAAATATGCTATCATCTGGAGCTATACCCAAAGGGCTATCAAACTGTGCATGCCCTTTGACCTAGCAGTGCCATTACTGGGTCTGTATTCCAAGGAAATCCTAAAGGAGGAAAAAGGACCCTCATGTGCAAAAATGTTTGTAGCAGCTCTTTTTGTGATAGCAAAGAAGTAGAAAATGAGTAGATGCCCATCACTGGGGAATGGCTGAATCAGTTATGGAAGTAATAGAATATTATTGTTCTATAAAAATAATGAAAAAGCTGATTTTAGAAAGGCCTGGAAAGATTTACATGAATTGATGCTGAGGGAAACAAGCAGAACCGGGAATACATTGTACACAGCAACAGCAAGAATGGGCGATGATCAGCGATGAAAGACTTGGTCCTTCTCCGTGGTTCAGTGATCCAAGGCAATCCCAATAGACTTTGGACAGAAAATGCCCTCTGCAACCAGAGAAAGAACTAAGAAGACTAGGTTGTTCTTTTTTTCTGTTGTTTTTTCTCTCCCATGGGTTTTCTCATTTGCTCTGATTTTTCTCTTCCAACATAATTAATAAAATAATGTATATTAAAAATAAATAAACTAAAAAAAAGAAAATATGCTACAGATGATGAGCTAGCAAACATGAAGGCAAAGTGGCCAGATAGGCGGGAGGAGAACCCGGAGAGAGCAGTGTCATATAAACCCGGAGAGGAGAGAGTATTTAGGAGGAGAGGGTGATCAGTACTGTCAAATACTGATATATCACAAAGCAGTATAACTGAAAAAAGAACACTGGGTGTGCTAATTAAGAGAATACTGGTAACTTTAAAAGGAAGTCATTTGGATTGAGTAATGATGTCAGAAGCCAGATTGCAGAGATGAAGAAGCAAGAAGTATAGATAGTTTTTATTAGAAGTTTGGCTCAGAAGGGGAGGAAAGATATAGGATGATAACTTGAGGGGACGGTAGAAGTAAGTGGTTGTTGTTTTTAAAGGATGAAGGTGATGATGGCACAGTTGAAAGTAGTAGAGAAGGAATTAAGTATGGAGAGTTTGAAGATAAGGGGGAAGGTGGATGATAGGGGAGGGCCATCTTCCAGAAAAGATGAAAGGGATTAGGATCTAAGGGCACAGATCGAGGGATTGGTCTTGGCAAGAAGAGCCACCTCATTTTCTGAGACTGAAGGAAAGGAGGAGAAAGTAGGAAATGGTGCTATTGAGGTAGGAGTTTTAAGATGAGGAGAAGGGAAAAAGATGGAACTCATATAGGAGGACCTTGGTTTTCTTAAATTAAGAGTTGAAATCCTCAACTGAGCGTGTGAGTAAAGGGGATGGGAGAAGGCTTGAGGAGAGATGAGAAGGTCAGCAAATATTTATTAAGCATCATCTCTGAACACTGGGGCTCAAAAGACAAAAACAAAACATCCTCTCCCTTCAGCTGCTATTCTCCTGAACCAGGGACATGGCTTAAGGTTAGCTCCACTGAGAGTTAGGGGTAGAGGTAAGGGGTAATAAGACAAGTAGGAGGAAAACCAAGAGGGATTGAAGGTCCTCCAGAAACCCATCATTTTAATATGAGTTCTCCTTCTGCTGCAATATGGCAGCAAATCATGGAATCCAGTGATCTCCAATACAAGAAAATGACTCGATACCCACCCCCAAAAGACAATAAAAATGCAGCGGGGTGATGCAGTGATGAACTATTGGACCTGGAGTCAGGGTCCCCAAGTCCAAATCTGTCCTTGGACTTTTACTAGCTGTGTGACCCTGCACAAGTCATTTTACCTCTGTCTGTCTCAGTACCCTAATCTGCAAAATGAGGGTTATAATGGTACTTCGCCTCCCAGAGTTGTGAGGATGGCATGAATGATACTTGTCAAGCACTTTGCAGACCATATAAATGCCACCTATAAAGATGGACATGAGGAGACTGTAGCATATTTATAAATGATAACTTGAGATAGTTGATCAGTTGCGTAGGGCAAGTGAGGGGTAGGAGAAAAACAGCCTGGGTGGGGGCTGTGCTAGGATCTAGGCGCTATTGGAGGCCGCCAGTGTATTGGGTAGGATCTTCTAATGAGGACTAAATGAAAGACACACACAAGAATTCCACAATCTGCCTGGGTGGAGGGATCATTGTTGTTCATCATTTTTCAGTTGTGGCTGACTCTAAATGACCCCATTTGGGGGTTTTTCAGCAGAGATACTGGAGTAGTTTGCCATTACCATTTTGCCATTGCTGCTCATTTTACAATTGGGGAAACCAAGGCAAATAGGATGGAACAATTTGCCCAGGGTCTCACAGAGGCAAATAAAGTGGAGCAACTTGCCCAGGGTCTCATAGCTAGCAAGTGTCTGAGGCCAAATTTGAACTCAGATAGCTGAATCTTCCTGACTGCAGCCTGGTGCTGTATCCACTGTGCCATTTAGCTGCCCCAGTGGAAGGAGCACCCATGTAGAAAATCACAAATCTAATGAAGTATTTTCATGTCTATCTGTCTTTGTGATTTTTTAATATGGATGTATTTTATCTCCGTGATAAAATAAATTAATTAAAATTTTTAATAAAGACTGCTTTGATTGATTTGATAGAAGAATTTCATGCCGATCTAATTTTAGCCTGAAAGCACCTTGGACATTAAGATCCCTAAACTAAGAAAATCATAGGTCCAGCCTAATAATAATAATATTTTAGCTGTCTGCTTTATTAAAATATAGGTATTTTACTCCTCTGCAGTACAGTAAGAATTGGGAAACACTCATTTGGACTATATTGTACCCCATATAAACTGGGAATTGAGAGTTGGCTGCATATTCCAGTTGGTTCACATAAGTTGAGGGAAATGGGACTTTATATTACTGAAACAAATAGGCCCCTGCATAATAACAGCTTTTATTTGTTGCTTTTGTGATGTATGGTCTTGGAATTGATTGCATATAAAATGGAAAGATTCATAACTCTGGTTAAAATCAAGCATTAATGCAAGTAGGTGCTGTGTAAGTCAGAGCGGGGCCTTAGACATGTCAGCCTGTCTTCTCCCTCACACCTCCATCTCCTTTTTCTCCTGGGCAGGAAACAGAAGTATCTCCCAATGCCTTGAGGGTCACGGGAAAAGAAATAATATGATCAAAGGAATCCCTGGGAAGGTGTTAAGGACTTCATCGGTGGCCATTCTGTCACAGGGAGTGTTAGCTGGCCAGGCTCTGTGTGTGTGCGTGTGTGTGTGTGTGAGACAGCTGCAGCCCACCTCGCTCACTCACTCCTCCAGTTCTGCTGATAGATGAATGCCTGTCTTCTGTAGGATAGCTAAGTGATGGATCCAAGCCCCTGGGATTGGATCCATTTATTACTTATTGTTTACTGAAACCACCCGCGCCATCCCGTTCCTCATTAGACGAGACACTTGTACTAAGTGGGGTGTGTGTGTGTGTGTGTGTGTGTGTGTGTGTGTGTGTTGAGTTAATAGTGTTCTTTGAAGTATATCAAAACCATTTGTAAGCTCTTTAGCTCGTCTGTTAAACTTCTTGTTTCCTTTTGTTTCTCTTTTCTTTTGTAACTTTGGTAAGAAGCCTAACTGGGTAGCTTTCCCCCTCCCTCTGAGGTAGCAATCTCACTCAAAATCCTTCTGAGTGTCCTTAGGAGGAGCTAGCCAGGGCAGCCATTCTGTAGAGCCAGGGTTGCACCCTTTATTGATTGGATAACTGAGCTGAAGTGCCCAGGAGAGCAATCGGAAGTTGAGAAAGACTCGGTCATTTGTATCCTGGTGGATCAGTACCTTCCTTCCCTCCACTCCCCACCCCAAACTCTCTAGATCAGATGCTGCTAACTCACTTCAAAGTGGGATTTGTTTCCCTATGAGCAAGAAAGACCCAGCCTTAAAATACTATCTACCCTCTACACATGTGGGAGTTCACTGGCAGTGTGGGCATGAGAAAAGCTCATCACTGGTTTGGGAAGAACAGCCGAGGCAGTAATATTCTAGTGTTCTTCTCCATTTATTTTGTTAGATCACTCTTGTGGCCCAATCAAAAGTGTTTCTTTACATAGCTCCCATTTATATAGTGCTTTCAGGACTTAAAAGTGTTTTATATATACATTTTTTCATATGATTCTTACAGTATCCCAGTGAGGCGGGTACTCTTATTAAGCCCATGTTACAGATGAGAAAGCTGAGGCTCAGGGAGGTTAAATGATTTTCTTAAGCTCATGTGGTGAGTAAGGGCTTGAGGAAGGATATATATATATATATATATATATTTATACACACACACACACACACACACACACATATATTTAAACCTATATCTTCCTGTCTCCAAGTCCAGCATTCTATCTGCCATACTTTGCTGCCTCCCTGATTACCCCCACTTGCATACATTGGGATATATAAGTCGTAGATCGGACTCTACTTTCACTTTTTGGCAACTGACCAGTGGGAACTCTTGCCACGTGATCATTCATTCAGAGAGCATTTGCTGCTAAATGCTAGAGAACGAGTGGGAGAAACTGATCACTCCTCCAGCCTCAAGCTCTCCCACCCAGAACACTGTTCCTAGAGGTATTTGCGTTTGAAGGGAAAGCCCTAGAGATCGGATACTCAATCCAAAGAAAGAAAATTTGGTCTGGCCACCGTTCCTGGGCACTTCAAATCCCATCTCAGAGGCAACTCAATGATCTCATACACAACCCCTGAGAGGCGAGATCGCTTAAGGGCTCATGGGGACAGTTTTGTATTTAGGCACTCTGGATTGGAGAGCTTATGATTTCCATAGTAACTAACCTTTTTTCCCTCCCTTTAAATAAAAGGCACATTTTATTGAGTCCTTTTTGCCCCTTCAACCCCCCCCCCCACCTGATCGAAACCTCCCTTATAACAAAGAAAAGCAATTCAGCAAAAACAACAAACAAGTAAACAAAACAATCCTGCTGACAGTGACCACATCTGATAACATGGATGATATTCTGGCCTGGTAGCACTCCTCCTCCCCCACCTCTCTGTCTTAAAGGAGCAGTATATCTCATTATCTATTGTCCAGGATCTTTACCAGTTTTTCAATCACTTCCTTTTTACATGGTTGTAGTCATTGTGTATATCATTTTCTTGGTTCTGTTTTTTTTTTTTTTTACTCTGCATCAGTTTATACAAATTGCCCCATGTTCCTCTGAACGCCTCATATCCATCATTTCTTCTGCGTAATAATATGACATTACCTTAATGATACCATGTTTGTTTTGCAGTCATTCACCAATTGATGGGCAAGCACTTTGTTTCTCGGTCTTTGCTACCACATAGAGTATTGCTGTGAATATAATAGCTGCAGGAGCTTTGTTTCTGTTTTCGACTTTCTTGGAGTATTTATTGGCCTATTGGAGAGTTCACTGGGTCAGAAGGTTTAAATAGTAGAGTCATTTCCTTGCAGAATTCTAACTTTAAATCCAGAATGGTCGTAGTGCCTCTCAACACCACCAATAATGCAGCAGCCCCTCCAACACTAACAGTTTCTGTCTTTTTTTATCTTTGTCAATTTGCACAAAAGAGCTCCAAGCTTTTCTGATTTGAATTGTTCTCACTTTTAGCGATTTGAACATGTTTTCATGTGCTTGTTTATATTTTACAATCTTTTTGAAAAGTAAAATTTTGAGACAAGTTTTCTAATTCCACTCAATTCAACATCTGTGTATGAAGTACTCAAGTGGCAGAAACTGTCCCAGGTCCTGAAGAGAGAAAGACCCCAAACAAGGAAATGATTGCTGTCCTCAAGGAGCTTACTTTCTACTGGCTGATACTTGCACACAGACAAACAAATACAAATTATATACCAAATAGTGCCATGGATAGAGTCCTGGGCCTGGATTCAGGAAGACTAGAATTCAAAACCAGCCTCAGACACCTATTAACTGTGTAACCCTGGACAAATCCCTTAACCTCTGCCTGTCTCAGTTTCCTCAATTGTAAAATGGGGATAATAGTGACAACTACTTCACAGGGCTCTTGTGAGGATCAAATGAGGCAGTATTTGTAAAGCACACAGAATAATAACTGCTGCATAACATGTGATTAATATATGCTTGTTTCCTTCCTTCCTTCCTTCTCTCCCTCCCTTCCTCCCTCCTTCTCTCCCTCCCTCTCTTTCCTTCTTTCCTTCCTTCTTTTCTTCCTTTCTTCCTTCCTTTCTTGCTTCCTATTTAGAAGGTTATGGTGAGCACTAATAAGTGAGGGGAAGACTGATATAGAAAGAGTGAATTTTTTAAAAAGGATTTATGGAGTATTTCTTATAGCTAAGCATTAGTCATTTAAGTGGAAAAGTCTGTCTCTGCTCTCAACAAGCTCCCATCCTACAGGGGGTTGTTGTTGTTGGAAAGGAGAATTCCTCTTCAGGACAGAAGGAATGGTCCAATGGAATAAAGGAAAAGCAGAGATGCCATTTCTTTAAAGCCAGTGACACTGCTAAAAAAAAACCCTATCAGTTTCTGGTGTTGAATCATCTCTGGTTCCAAGGACTTTGATGATGGGAACTTTCTTTGTGGGTCTCGGGAGCTGTGGTTGCTGCTGAAAGGAGCTGTAACACCTGCAGAAGCAGTTGACATGGTGCATCTCTCCATGGATGGATTGCTTCCTTGTATGGCAGCTACTGGGGCCAGGATAGGAACAGGGTTAATCTGGAGGGTGCTGCTATTGCCAAGGCCCTTAGTCTTGCCTGCCCTGAAGGGCCAGTTGGTCAGTGGTGGATATTGTTGGTTTTAGGGGGATGGCGGGCCACATCTTCACAGGGGTTGCTCCCCTCAATTATGGCTTGTGGGGATCAGACTGGAAAGAGGACCAGTGGTCTGGGGGAAGAGCAGTACTGTAAAAATGGTTAGCAACCAGCTTTCTAAGGGAAACAATTGCATGCACGACACACTTTTTAATTTTAGCCAACATTATTAACATTTTCTCTATCACTTTCTTAAGTCTAGATAATCAACAAAACAATAAATCAAGTCTTGATTTGTAGCATTTCCAAGGTATAAATGGCCACACTGAAAATTTAAGTGGTTTTGCCTCCAGTATACTCCTGTCTGAGTGGTGATTCGGCTTTCAGGACCCTCAAGCTTAGGGTCCTGAGCTGTCTCCAATAAGGTCAGAAGGTGAAAGCTGAGGAGGTGGGGCTATATAGAAAACTTTTTAAATTAAACTTTCTTTGATAATTTTTCAATATTACCCCTTGCAAAACCCTGCGTTCCAACTTCTCCCCTCTTCTCACCCCCTTCCCTAGACAGCAAGGAGTCATTACTTGGTTATGGTTAAACATGGTAAAAAGATATGTTAAGTCCAAATATATGCAAACATATTTATACAAGAAAAAGCAAATCAAAAAGGAAAAGAAATGAGAAAGAAAATAAAATGCAAGTGAACAACAACAAAAAGAGTGAAAATGCTATGTCATGATCCAGCCTCAGTCCCCATCATCCTCTCTCTAGATGTAGACGGCTCTCTCCATCATAAGGTCATTGGAACGGGTCTGAATCATCTCGTTGTAGAAAAGTTTTGTTTGTTTTTTTTTAATCTGCAATGTAGCCAATGCATGGTCATAGAAGGAGCTGGGCCAATCTCATCCCAGGAGGAGAGAGAATTAGCCAGAGTGTTATGCTGGCATTCATGAAATGTTAAAAGTAGCTTATTTAGAAATAAAAATAATGCTGTCAATGATAAACATTCCACTTGGCGAGTTACAAATATTTAGTTATCAATTCCAGCCTTTAACTGAAGAATGAATCCTTCTAACATTCCCAGCACAGCTTCTCCTTGAAGACATCCAGTGACAGGGAACTCACTACTTCCAGAGGCAATGCATTCTATTTATTTCTAACATTTCTGAAAAAGGCTAATCATTATATTTTGGCTAATCGTCATATGATTTATATGATTATACATCATTATATGATTGGATTTTGGCTAATCATTATATGTGTGAAATTTTATGAGCATAAAACAGAAAATACTTTACAACTGATTGGATGGAGGGCTGGAGTAGGATGGAGTGAAGGGTTAGGAATGATGATGAGGTTTTGAACCCGGGTGATTGGAAGGAAGATGGAACCCAGTCTAGAATTCAGGATGCTTGGACAAAGGAAAATGGAAATACGCAGGGGTTCTTAACCTGGACATCCAATAACTTGTTGCTGTTTTTTTTTTAATACCGTGATCATTATGTTTCAATTCCTTTGTAACCCTACATATTTTATTTTATGCAGTTAAAAACATTCTCAGAAAGGGTCCATAGGTTTACTAAAAAGTCTATGACTCAAAAAAAAAAGAGAGAGAGAAAGAAATAGAAAGCAAAAAGAAAACTTAAAAATCCCTGGTTTAGGAAGAAAGATGATTTCCACTTGGGGCACAGTGAGTGGATAGACAGATGGACATGCTCAATGACCATTTGGTGATGTGGGATTGGAACTCAGGAGAAAGACTAGGGATGGATATATAGATCTGGAAGTCATCTGCCTCCAGAGGGTAATTGAACCCAGAGGAAATGATGAGATCACTGCCAAAGCTTCCCAGAATTCATTATGAAAATGCTGATGCAGATTGGTTCATAATTCATGCGATATTATTAAACCTTTGTTGTGTTGGTTGCTGTCCTAACTTTTACTTCTGTAATCCAAAGTCCAATTTAATACCGAGACTATCTATCTATATATAATGACCGATAGACAAGGTTATTAAGTTTTGCCTTTTTTGTAGCTGCTCTCTAGAATAATAAAAACATTAATTTCCTATCAACTTCTTGGATGGATGACTGTTATTGTAAAAATCTAAGGGACAACCTGCACTCTCAGTCTGCCTGGGAAGTACTAAACACAGGAATTCAGCTCCAGCTATTTGGAATATAATAAAGTAGCAACTACTTTCTATTGAAATGGACTATTTATTTCCAAGACAGCATCGGGCACCTTAGCCGGGTGGCCAAAAAGAGCTTCGGTATGTCTGCTAGAAATAACTGAGAGGTAGGTTGTTTGTATATCCTCCCGAATATTTAAATGTGACTAGGATTGTCCTTTTATATTACAGTATGCCATAATCCCGAGGGTTTTTCTGAGCAAATCAAAAGGCAGATAAGCAAATGCATGCAGCAGGAACAGCACACTGTGCCTGGTGCTAAGCAAATAAATCTAACTATCCTGCTGTGATTGCTTTTACTGACCATTTTTCCTCTGTCTCCTGTAAGCACATTCTCTCCTATCCACCTAGGAACTCACTCTCCAGAGCCCAGCCCCCATCTTTTCTCATCTCTTGTTGTTTTCACTGCTCCCCAAACCGTTTCGCCTATAGCAAATGAAGGAGTGAATAAATGAAAGGGAGGGAGGGAGAGAGGGAGGGAAGGACTGAAGGACAGAGGAAGGGAGGAAGGAAGGGAGGGAGGAAGGAAGGAAGGAATGGAGGGAGGGAAAAAGGGAAGGAGGAAGGGAGGATAAAAGAACAAAGGGAGAGAGGGAAGAAGAAAGGCAAGAAAAGAAGAAGGGAAGAAGAGAGGAGGGAGGGAGAATTGAGGGAAGAGAGGGAAGGGGGAAGAAAGAAGGAAGGAAGGGAGAAAAGAAGAAAGGAAGAAAGGGAAGAATGAAGGAAGGGAGGGTGGAAAGAAGGAAGGAAGACAGGAATAAAGGAAGCAAAGGAAGAATGGAGGAAGGTAGGAGGAGGAGAGAGGAGGGAGGAAAGAGAGAGGAGGGAGAAAGGAAGGAAGTAATGGAAGGAAGGAGGCAAGGTAGGAAAGAAGAAAGGGAGGGAAGAAGGAAGGAGAGGAAGAAAGGAAGGGATGGAGGGAAGGAGGGAGAAAAGGAGAATGGAAGGAGGGAGGAGGGAGGGAAGGAAGTAGGAAAGAAATGCATTTATTAGCTTGGATTCCCACCTGGATGATGTTCAGTCATTGGTCAATAAACATTTATTAAGAGCGTACTATGTGCCAAGCATGGTGCAAAGTGCTGGAGATATAAGGATAGAGGAGAATCCCTGCTCTCAGGAAGTTCCCCATCTAACTGAGAACACATGCAAATAGCTCGAAAAATAGATAAGCCCTATACAGGATAAACAGGAAATAATCATAGAGAGAAGACACTAAAGAGTGGGAAGGGCTTCCTGTAGAAGGGAGGATTGAACTGGGACTTGAAGGAAGCCAGGAAGCAGGGAGCTTGTTGAAGGCTTGGGAGACAGTAATTGGGAGATGAAGTGTCCATCAATCAATGATAAGCATTGTGATGGAGACAGAGCTTTTTCCAGGGTAACAACGCTAACAACCCCGTAAGCTCGTGGAGTCTTTAAGGTTTGCAAAATACATATGTTAACTGCTTGGAGCCGAGGGCTTACTGAATCTGCTTCCCTCCTCCCCCGCTGAGATGCACAGGGACTCATGGATGCAGCCTATGGGAGAGAAGGAGATGGGCCTCCAAGCTGGCCCTAAAAAATCTAGAATTGTCAAGACAATTAGGCCATAACTTCTTTCCTTCTCAGACCGAGAAAGGACCTCAGAGTTCTTCCGGTTTGACGTGTGCCAAAAAGTGGCCATCTGGCCCCTGCACAAAGACCCCAGTCAGGTGAAAGCTGCCCGCTTCCAAGGCAGCCTCTTGCCACTTGAGAACATGTCTAATTAGGAGGAGGTTCTTGGGACATCAGGTCTACAGCTGCGTCTTGGGACCATCTACGATTGTTCCTATTTCTTCTCTCTGGGCCTGAATCAAACAATACTGGTCCTCCCTCCACCAGTTGTCATGGGCCAGGTCTACATTCCCGGCAAGATGGCTCAGCTATAGATTACAATGCTTTCCCAGAGAAGCATCATGGCCCAATGAATAGAGAGGTGGTCTGGGAGCCACAGTGATAGGGCTCATGTCCTGCCTCTGACCTATCCTTGCCATGTGACCCTGGGTAAGTCACCACCCCTCTCAGAACTCCAGGCAATTCTCTAAGACTAAGTTGTGGGGAAGGTGCAGCCCTACACATTGGTAAAGGGAGTTTCCTCATTCAGTCATACCCTATACTATACCCATGGCATCATCAATCCAAGCCCTTTGTCACCTTAAAACAGTAAGAAATGTACTGAATACAATAAAAGCACACTAACTGAAAGGGGGTTCATCTCACCTCCATTTCAGCAAGATGACCTACATACACACCCTCTCTTTGGGGCACCAGAGTTGCTTCTGACCTGGTACCATTTTTCCTTTTGTTTTCCCAGTGATTAGCATAGGGCTTGGCACACCTTAAGTGCTTAATAAATGCTTCTTGATAAAGAAGGGGAAAGGCCCCACACATCCAAAAAGTGTTTGTAGCAGCTCTTTTTGTGGTAGCAAAGAATTGGAAAAGGAGTGGAGGTCCATCAGTCAGGGAATGGTGAACAAGCTGTGGTGCGTGAAGGCAATGGAATATTATTGTTCTACAAAAAATAATGGACAAGCTGGTTCTAGAAAGATCCAGAAAGCTTTACATGAACTGAAGGTGAGTGAAACCAGCAGAACCGGGAATACATTGTACACAGTAACAGGAAGAATGGGCGACGAGCAACTATGGAAGGCTCGGTTCTTCGCAGCGGTTCAGTATCCAAAGCGATCCCAATAGACTTTGGACAGAAAATGCATCGGCAACCAGAGAAAGAACTAAGGAGACTGAATGTAAATCAACACATACTAGGTTCACTTCTTTTTTCTGGATTTTTTTTCTCTCTCCCCTGGTTTTTCCCTTTTGCTCTGATTTTCCTCTCCCAACATGATTCATAAAGCAATGTCTATTAAAAACAAGCAAATTGAAAAACAACCATAAAAAATGCTTGCTGATTGATCAACTGATCGTTATTCTTTTCTTAATTAATCTTCCCTCTTCTCTCCACTCCCCCACCCCAATATTTCTCCTCAGTAAATTGCCTACTTTTACTGTTACATTAATTTATGATTTTCACCCCGGGGTGAAGGAAATTATGAAGAAAAAAAAGAGTTGGGAGGAGCTAAGTACAAACACCCCCCATATCACAGTTTTTCTTAGGGTTGGGTCCTACTTACTTTCAACTGAGAGACAGTATGGTGTAGTGGCTAGGACACTGGCCTTGGTGTTGGAAAATCCTGAGTTCCTTATTCATTTACTAACTCTAACTCTGGTTAAACCCCTTACCCTCCCTGAGCCTCAATTTCCTCCTCTGTAACATGAGGGGTTTCTACCCACTCTAGACCCCAGATCCTATAGACCAGTGTCCTCAAACGCACATTGAAACTGATCCTGGATTGTAATTGTATTTGCTTTGTTTAACATTTTCTGATATTTTTACTGAATTCAGACGCAGTTGGAAGTTTTTTGGGGAGGGTCACATCTGACACCTGAGCGTATCCAAAGACCACCGCGTGTGCATTGTGTAAGAGGTATATTTCTTGCTGGGGAGTGGCCAGCAGCTCAGTAGGAACCTCTCGGTAGGAGAGGGAGAGAGAGAGAGTCGAGGGCTGTAGCAACATGATCTTCCTGGGTGTATGTGCATGTGTACGTTCTTGGGTGGGTTTCACGTGTAGCCGTGGGTTCCTCGGGGGTAATAACACATTTGTTAGGCTGTCAGGGCCGGAGTGAATTTTAAAAATGAGCAGTGAGATGGCTCCGGGAAAGAACTGATTATGAGATTCCACCTTTTGCTACTTCTCAGGCCGATAAGGAGAGTTAGCCATCATATTTAAACTTTGTTTCTTTCCCCAGGACTGTGGGAACTGGAGACATACAGTAGATACTTTGAAGCTCCTGGATCGTCAGCAGGAAGGGACTCGTGAGGCTATCACGTTGTTCAGAGGGAGAGTCTGAGAGCCAGGGAGGCAAAGGAGGTGAAAGGACTTGCCTAAGATCACATGTGGAATCCTACATCTGGACCTGGAAGGGACCTCTGTTCTTTAGTCTACTCCCTTGATTTTATTGCTATTATTAATAATAATAATGAAAACGATAGTTAGCGTTTATATAGGGCTTTAAGGCTTAGAAAGTACTTTATAAATACTACCTCATTCTATTCTCGAGACAACCCTATGAGGTAGGTACTATTATGATTCCCATTTTACAGATGAGGAAACTGAGGCAGACAAAAAAGTTCAATAACTTTCCCTGGGTCACACAGCAGCTAATAAGTGTCTGAGGTTGAATTTGAACTCGGGTCTTCTTGACTCCATATCTAGCACTGTGCTACAGAGGTGTTGAACACTAGGCCCACAATACTCCCAAGTTGGAGGGTGAGGAGAAGGAAACTGATTCAAATCTAATTGGGAAATAATTTAACAAAAGAAATAAAACTAAGAAATACAGCCTCCAAAATAATTATATTTTAAAACTGACCCCTCAGGGATCCTCATGCATGCATCAGTGATCCCCATTTCCACTTGAAACCACTGGGGTCCAGGGATCCTCAGATTTTTTAAATAGGGGGCCAGTTCGCTGTCCCTCAGACTGTTGGAGGGCTGAAAACTTTGTTTTGTGGGCCTTTAAATAAAGAAACTTCCTAGCCCTTGGGGAGGGGGATAAATGTCCTCAGCTGCCACATCTGGCCGTGGGTCGTAGTTTGAAGACCCCTGCACTGGACTATACCACCTCACTGCCTGCCCAGTGATGTGATTTGATCAAAATCTGGTAACTAGCCCGTGGATAGACTTGGCTCGGACCTGAGTGAGACTTGAATTCAAATCCAGCCTTAGACACTTCCTAGCTGTGTGGCCTTGGGCAAGTCATTTCATCCTTTTAACCTTAGTTTCCTCCTCTGTAAAATGAGCCAGAGAGGAAATGGCCAACCATTCCAGTATCTCTGTCAAAAAACCCCAAATGGGGGTCATAGACGTGACTGCACATGATTGCGCCACAACAAGCAGCCAGTAAGTACCTAAGGCAGGATTTAAACTCAAGTCCTTTTGATAAAGTACAACCTTGACCACGGACAAGTCCAAATGGTGCCGATGTTTTAGAGACCCTCGGACTGCTCTGAAAGTGGGGGAAGGGTCCCTGCAGTCTCTTGAGTTACTTTTAATCCCAATATTGCTTGCTGTGACGGCATCTTTGCCACTTTTAGAAGTACTTAAACTTCTTTTATTGGTTACTTTAACAAATAAAACCTAGTTCATTTAGAATGATTAATTATAGAGACTGCATAATTATTTATTGAATATAAATCTTATTTCTAGTCAGTATGAATATTATTATTCATTGTTCGAATGTAAAAATTACTTTTAAGAGCCTTACATATAAATAGGCTAATCTTTTCCTTATTTCTACTATTATTTTGCCTAGCAAACTTTTTTTCTCCAAAGCTACAGGTAAAATCCCATTACCAGGGTTCTGTATATCAAAGCTGCTTCCCCACAAAATCACCACAGATGGTCCATTGGCAATCTAGTTATAAAAATGATCTCCAATGAGTGCTTTCTCTGAGCCCTAGCTCTTTAATTAAGAGTCACTATACAGGTTGCCACATTATTTGTGTTGTAGTCAACAGAGCGAGGTGGCAGCCAGAACAGCTAATGGGCTCCGGGCCTGCATTAAGAGAGGCCCGGCTTTCAGCAGGAAGGAGGTGATCAGCCCTCTGTGCTGTGCCCCGCTCAGACCCCATCTGGAATCTCGTGTTCAATTCTGGGTACCGCATTTTATAAAGGACATTGATAAACTGGACAGCTGCCGGAGGAGGGCAGCCAGGAGAGGGAAGGGCCCGGAGTTTATGCCACCAGAGGATTAGGATAAAAGAACCGGGATGTTTAGTTGGAGAAGAGAAGGCAATTTGCCCTCGGATCCTCGAAGGGCTGGCATCGGGAAAAGCTATTGGACTTGTTCTGATTGGCCTCAGAGGGCAGAATTGGGAGCAGTAAATAGAAGCCGGGAAGGGGAGTATTTGTGCTTGAGGCTTTGGGTTCATCGTAACTCAGAACCATCCTGGGGGCTTCACACCCCCTCCCAAAGAGTCGGGCTTCTCTCCGGGGGCCTCTCCACCTATTGCCGAGGAAAGGAACAGAGAGTTTGAAAACAAAGCCCAGCTGTGCTCCTGTCTTGGGATCCCCCAAAGTGGAAAACGGGGTTCCTTCCAGAAAAGGTGCTCGAGGGAAGCTGTGTGCTATGAAGAAAGGTGATGTGGACTAGCGGATAGGGCACTCAGAGTTAGAAAAATCTATTTTCAAATCCTGCCTCAGACACTGGACTCTCTGTTGGATCCTGGGCAAGTCACTTGACCTCTTTGAGCCTCAGTTTCCTTACTTGGGAAATGACAGACTCCACGGTGTCTATTATTTTGTTAAACAAATTTTACTTAGCAAGATGTCTTTCCTCTCTGGATCTATGACCAAATGAATAAACACACACAAAGCACTTGGCAAACCCTAAAGAATGATATAAATGCTGACTGTAATCAATGGGGTTATAATCCCAACTGTGACTTTAGCAAGTTATTTTCCCTTCCCTGGACCTCAGTTTCCTGCTCTGTAAAATGAGGAGATTTGACTAGATGCCTTCTGAGGGCTCTTCCAGTTCTAGATCTAAGATCCTGGGATCATTTTCAAATATGGGCATCAGATGTAGGGTAGCTGTGTAAGTTCACAACAGGAAATGCATAACTCACAATAACATGCATTAACATGGACATGTATGTATATAGAAAGAGAACATATGAGTTTATATGGAACCTGTGTGCATATGTACATAGAACCTATATATAGAGATGTGTATATGTGTAGAACATATGTCTATAGAACATGTGTGTGGAACATATGTATATAGAGCATGAATAGGTCTAGAACCTATGTATGTACATGTATAGAACGTGTGTGTGTGTGTGTGTGTGTGTGTGTGTGTGTGTGTGTATACTGACCTTTCTTTGTATTCCCAGCACTTAATACAGTTGCTGGCACATAGTAAGCACTTAGAAAATGTTTATTGTTCAATTGTTGAACAGATATTTCCAATCCACCTCGTACCTGCACTGTCTAAGCAATTCACAGCAATTATCATGGAGAATTGGCAAGATCCATACCTCTTGGCTGACCAGGATATGATTTCTTTAGTCCTTCGATGCAGGGTTGGTGGTGACTTTCTCTTCACAATAATCACTAGCATTTACATGGCACTTTAAAGTTATCTCATTTGATACTCACAACCACATTGGGAGAGAGATGCTACTATTTTCCCCATTTAACGTTCCCATTTTTATTCCCCTTTGGATGAGGAAACCGAATAAGATTTAAGGAGTTCTCCAGAGTCACCAGGTAGTTAAGTGTTTGAGGGAGGATTTGAACCTAAAATGTACGAGGTCCCAATTAATGTGAACAACAAATCCCCTGAAGTAACTGCTTATTCAGATCACATTGCATATTTCCATTGGGTCAGAACCGATACCATATTTTACATGATGATAATTTCACGTGACCTCTTCAGGGCCTAATTCATACTCATCAGGACCTACCACGTCTTTCATTTTTGGCTATGAAATGAATTTAACTGTTGATACTCTGATTCTTTATTTTAAAAAATATGACATACTACTAAAGTGTATGGCACTTGAAATCTATAGGGGCCTGTACAGGCCTGGCCAGGAATAGATAAAATATTGTGATTAAAATGCCTGAGCAAGGGTAGTCTCCCCCTGTCTTGTTGTGGCAGAGGGGCTATATTGTGCCATGAAACCATGAGCTAGGTTGTGCAGGGCTACCCGAGATGAATAGGTCATAGTGGAGAGTTCAGACAAAGGGGGATCCCCTGGAGAAGAAAATGGCCAATCACTTCATTGTCTTTGCCAAGAAAACCCCATGCATAGTATCTCTTCAAAAAAATTAGAGATATTTGATATGCTTGGGCTCAAAGATCACTGTACGTAGTGACTACAACCATGAAATGAAAAGATGCTCGCTCCTCGGAAGGAAAGCGATGGCAAATCTGGACAGCGAACTAAAAATCAGAGACATCACCTTACCGAACAAAGGTCTGTATAATCAAAGCTATGGGTTTTTTTCAGTAGCAATATGGGACTGTGAGAACCAGACTATAAGACAAGCTGAGTGCCACAGAATCACCGCTTTCAGATTATGGTGCTGGAGGAGACTTTTGAGAGACCCTTGGACAGCAAGGAGATCAAATCAGTTAATTAAAAAATTAATTCAAGTTATTCAGTGGAAGGTCAAATACTGAAGCTGAAGCTTAAATACTCTGGCCACATAATGAGAAGCTGCAACTCATTGGAAAAGACCCTGATGTTGGGAAAGATTGAAGGCAAAAGAAAAAAGGGATGGCAGAGGATGAGATGGAGAGATAGTATCATGGAAACACTGAACATGAGCTTCAGAAGGTAGTGGAGGACAGAAGGGCCTGATGCGCTACGGTCCATGGAGTCACAAAGAGTTAGACGTGACTGAACAATAATACCTTTCAGACACGGGGTAAAGAAAAATCCCTTACCCTAAAACCTACTTTGGCTAGATTGCAGGAATATATGTTACTTGTTAAGGCTAGTTTTTCTTTAAACGGTATCAAAATCAAAGGAATCAAAATTCCATCCTGAGATGGAATTGGTTCAGGGAATTGATGCCAGGGCATTGCCATAGCTTCCTGTTGGTCATAGTACCAAAAATCAGTCCAGGAGGAATCGGCAACTTCTCTATCAAACACAGACAGGGAAGACATGTTCAGGTGAATGAATGCCATATTCCTTATGGAATATCTTTTCCCTGCCATGACTAGATGGATCTCCTTTTATTAACGGATCTATGAGTGACCCAATAAAAATCTGAATAAGCAGATTGGCCCAAATGAAGCCTAGCCTTCACCATTTTTCCTCTGATCTCCTGACACATCAGAGCACTGCTTTCCTATGCCAGTGTCACCAAAGCTGTCTGAGCTCAGGGTAACAATGACCGGGCACTCCTTTTGCACCAAACGTGAGGAGATGCGTTGCTGGTGGACCGTTCCTGTGCCAACGCTACTTCCTCCTTTGACCAGGTGAGACTCCTCTGTCAGGGACTAGATTTGGAAAACTCACAACCCCACATTTAGGTACTGCCTGTCCCCTAGAAATGGAGAAAATAAAACATCGCAACTCGAGCATCTGAATACCAGGACTCTGTCTAAGGTCAGTGTTTCAAACACCTGTCTCAAATAAGAGTCAAGTCCACATTCCATGAGTACAGTACCATCTAGACATAAACCTTTGGGATCTCCATACCCCCAACACTCTGCTGTCTTGGGATGAGGCAGTGAACTGGCAGGAGGTCAGTCTCATTCTTGGGAAACTGATCATTGCTTCCCCACTCAGACATAGGGCTCAATCTCCTTGGTGCTTCCATTCCCTGCTCTCTGATGTCTGGGACAAAAGAAGCCTAAATCATCCTCTATCATCATAAAATAGGGAAACTTAGAAATCAGAGGCTCCAGCCAACTAGTACTTCCTTTCTACAGCTAGGAAGCTCCCATTTCTTTCTCTCCTTTTTCTATTGATTCAGTCACTTTTTGCTGAAACAAGCATATACAGGGGGTTCCGAAAGTCCTATGTAATATATGTGTATAGAATTACATGAATGTTTGTGTACATATGTTGGAATACACAGGAGCCACCTGACAGTGGCTGCTGGAGATCCAACCCAGAATGGATCTCCTCGTGTGAGAGGATGCTACAAGGAGTCCGAGAGGCCGTTGCTGTTCTCTGACCTCTCTACTGAGAGGCCTGGCCTTCTCTGACCTCTCTCTTCTCTCTGCCTTCAATTTATCTCATTGCCAGTTTGCAACACCTGTGTCATCAAAGGCTGCCCCGCAGCTCCTTCAGATTCTATGATCCACAACTTGGTTGATATGTTGGTCAACTTTGCTGAACTGTTCTTTTTTCTTCTTTGTTATAAGAGATGATGGGTCTCTGGAGGTTCTCGTTGAATTGACCTGTCTCTTAACATACATATGTATGAATATGCATTGTGCATATACATATACATGTGTATATGTATGTACTGTATATGTGTATTCGCTACCTTACACACACACACACACACACACACACACACACGCAAATATACATACATATATACACATAGGGTAGTTAGGTGGTGCTGCAGTGGATAAAGTGCTGGACCTGGAGTCAGGAAGATCAGAGTTCAAATCTAGCCTCAGACTCTTACTAGCTGCATGACCTTGGGCAAGTCACTTCACCCTGTTTTCCTCAGTTCCTTCATCTGTATAAAATGAACTGAAGAAGGTAATGGCAAACCACTCTAGTATTTTTGTCAAGAAAATCCCAAATGAGATCACCAAAAATCAGATGTGACTGAAAGAACTCAACAACAACATGTATATGTATACATCTTTCCCTGCTATCACTATCTGTTCTCTCATCTCCAGCCAGCTTATTCCTAAACAAAATTCATGTCATCGATTGTCCTACTTTCCTCCTTGATGGCCTACTTCTAACATCCAACAAATTCCTTTTCATCATCTTAACTTTTCTACCTTTCCTTATCCACGTGTGATCTTGTGTAAGTCCCTGGACCTTAGTTTTCTCCTAAGTTAGAATAAAGGTCCTCTCACCTCCAGATCTAGACTCCTATCCTCCCACTGTTAGGTATATAGCCCTAGGCAGTCAACAATAAAGAGAAAGGTTCTTTATACACCAATATATTTATAGCTGCCCCTTGCTTTTTAAATGTGTTTTTTTTAAAACTGGTAACTTGTTTTTATATCACCTACATTTCCCACTGAATTCCTTCTACTATACTTTTTCAGAGAGATATTCCATAAAACAAAGAATCGTTTTAAAGAAAAAGAGCAGGGCAGCTAGGTGGTGCAGTGGATAGAGCACCAACCCTGAAGTCAGGAGGACCTGAGTTCCAAAATGGCCTCAGACACTTAACACTTCCTGGCTGTGTGATCCTGGGCAAGTCACTTAACTCCAATTACCTCAGCAAAAAAAAAAAAAAAAAAAAAAAAAAAAAAAAAAAAAAAAAGAAAAAGAGGAAAAAGAATCAGTAATGAATACACACATTTGTGAACCTCCCACCTCTGTCTTCTTCCATCTCTCTTTTAGGGTCATGTTCTTTGTAATTCTTTTTGTGGTGGCAAAGAACTGGGAACAAAGAGGATGCCTCCCAAATCAGATGAATATGGGAAAGCATGTTTTTAGGCCATCGTTCTTCGTAATTTTGCAGTGTTCACTTTCAATTGTTTTGTGTTGTGATCCTCTCCATTTACACTGTTGCAGGGGTTGTGTATATCATTCACTGGCTTTGCATTTCTTCATCCTTTTTGTCATATCTTATAATCCGATAATAATCCATTGCATTCGTTTGTTTTCCCATTCCTTAATTTAGTGGGCCTCTCCTTTGTCTCCAGGTCTTTGCCACCATAAGAAAAGGAATAGAACTCTCTCTAAGAGCAAAAATCAGGAACAAAGTGGATGCCCATTGGCTTGGAAAGTTGCTGAACAAATCGTGGCAGAAATGTAATGGACTATTACTGGGCTTTAAGAAATGACAAATACAAAGAAGCATGGAGAAGCTGATATGAGCTGATCCAGAAAGAAATAAGCAGAACCAGAAGAGCATCATACGCAATGACTACAACGATAAAAATGGAAACAAGAGATACCAAATCCTGTGAAATTAGATCAACAAAAAAGAGAATAGAAAATGAACATCTTTCCCTTCTTTGCAATCAGTCAGTCAGCATTTGTTAAGTTTCCTACTTTGTACCAAATACTATGCGAGGCTCTGGGAATACTTGAAAGGAGCCTACTTTTGAATAGGAAAGGCAACAAGAGTATCTATAAGTGTCTCTAGAATATGGACAGAATAAATACAAAGTGGTTTGGGAAAGTCACTAGCAGTCGTGGGGAGGGATGGGAAAGAAATTAATATTTGAGATGTGTCTTGAAGGAAAGGAGGGATTCCATGAAATATAGGTGAGGAGGGAGAACACTGCAGGTATGGAGGACAGCTAATGCAAAAAAGTCTTGAAACAAGGTGAGGAACAGGGAGAGGGACTAGGAATCTGGGTGTGAAACACTAATGTTGAACTTGCTTGATCTGTTGGTCAGTTTTGCTGAACTGTTCTTTTTTTTTCTTTGTTATAAGGGATGATGGGTCTCTGGAAGCAAGGAGGGATATATTGGGAAATGTAGGTGATGTAAAAACAAGGGATATCAATTACAATTAAAAAGAAAATAGGGACCATCTGTCATGAGCTCTTTCTACTCCCTTACTCCATACCCAAAACCCCTCTCAATCATTACCTATTCTCTCTTTTATTTCCCTAGTTTTGGACACAGAGATAATCCTCTTCATTGCCAAGACCAACCTTTCTGCTTGTGCCCTTGTACCCATCCCTCCTGGGACGACTAGCTAACCCTGTAGAATTTTAGTCTATCAGAACCTATCCAAGTTTTCGCTGTAATCCTTTGAAATCTGCTTTCCTAAAATCGAGGGCGTTTGTCCATCTCTGATGGACTTTGCCCTTCTTCTCTACCCAAAATTCTAAGATGGAGTGGTCACTTCCCCTTACTGGTTCCTTTATCTTTTAAAAGATGAAATTATCATAGAAGCAAGCTGAAAAATTATTAGCTGCTTTGCTTTTGGCAGAGCGAGCACTCCAGCAGATGTCCAAATAATTGAAGTCCCTCATCGCTACTATATCATGCCTCTGTGCCAGGTTTGTGATCTGTTTCCTGAGCTTCTCATCTATTTCCTTTTTCTGTCCAGGTGCTAGATAGTATATTCTGATGACAATATAAATGTTGTTTCTTTTCCGATGATCTTCACCCAAATACTCTCCACCATGCTTCCCTTCCCCCATCCCCCACCCCATCCCAGGATTTCCTCACATAAGTATATCTTCTCAATATACAATGTGACTCCCCCACCCTCCTGTCCCTTTTGAATAAGTTATCTCCCTCCAGAGCCATGTGCCCGATCCCACCAAGTCTCTGGGATGCCTATGGTACAGAATTTGCCTCTGTATTAGGATCACTGTGTTCACTCTCCATACTTTGTTCTTTTGTGCACCGGCATTTGAGGGCATGGGGTTTATTGTTATTGACTTTCTTGGACTTTGTCTCCTGCGAATTTCTTGGCTTCTCGACTGCTATTTTTCTTCTTAGATTGTAGTTACTCTCTATGGTATCTAGGTTGGTGGATATACATCGGCATTTTTCTCCCCCCCCTTCCTTTTCATTTTATAGCCCTTTTGATTAGATTTGCAAGGCTCTCCAATACTATCCAGACTGTTTCAAAACATCGAGAAAGATGATAGACTCCTGAACTCATTTTATGAGGCAAATATAGTGTTGTTCACTAAATCAAAGAAAGACAGAGTTGAGAAAGAAAACTCTAGAAGGATTTTATTAATAATTATCGATGCAAAAATACTAAATACAATACAGCAATGTATCCAAAAAAGAGTGTCCATCACAGCAGCTCACATTTAATATCGGGAATGATTTATAAATGGAATGCAAGGGCAGTTTAATACCACAAAAACAATCAATATCATAAATTTTGTCAACAACATAAAATCTCACCCAAACCTTTTGCCTTTAATAGAGAAAAAGTAAGGACTAAAAGGTCCTCTCATTAGGGCAGAGAAAGCTTTTTATAAAACACAGCCTTCATTTATGTTTTAACCATGTTAGCAAATAGAGGAATAGAAAGACTTTTTCATAAGTAGATGTCTGTTCAAAAGTATACGTCTGAAACTATAAGTTAGTATTATGTGTAATGGAGAAACTTAAAAGCTTTTCCATTAAAAACAGATCTTAAACAGGGTTGTCCACTCTTGACACATTTACTTAACACGGTTTGAGAAATCATAGCAAAAAAGCACCAAGATAAAGAAAGGGAATCAAAAGAATGGGCATCGGTGTTGAAGAAGTTCAAATATCCCTCATTGCAGATAACATGATGACCACTTAGATGACCCCTCCAAAAATGAATAGAAGTAACAAATTGCTTACAGGAATTGGTAAGATGCAAAATTGTCTATGTTTCCCCTACTACTGTCAAGAATCAAAAACAACTGATAGAGAAATATTTTTTACAATAATAAACCAAAATGCTTCAAATATTTTGGAACTGACTTGTTAAATTATACAAGAACATGGCACAAAAAAACTTTTAAATGATTTTGATAGAAACAAAATAATACTTGATCAAACGAAGAGATGTCCTCTGTCTGTGGTTTGGTGAGGTCCCCTCCAACTCTAGACCTATGAGCTTATGATTGTATCTGGTAGAGCAGACATAATCAAAATGGCAATGTGTTCAAAGCTAATTTACAGATTTCATTCGATCAATTAAAGTGCCTAAGATCATAATAATATCCATATACAAAAGTACACATATTAAAATATCAAGAACAAGTATGAAAGAGAAAATGAGAGAAGGGGGAGATTCTGCTATTTGGCACTTCTAGATATGAAAATGTACTGTACAGCAATAATTTTTTAAATGTTTGATACTTGGAAAGAATAGAAAAATATATCAATGAAACAGAAAAGAGAACCCAGAAATAGAACCCAATGAATATATAAAAAAATTAATATTGGATAAACTAACAATTTACTGGGGAATGGAATCCAAGAGGGAAAAAAAAACTACCCAGAAAAGCAGAGAAATGCCCCTTAGGACTATAGAGCAAAAAATACACTTGGAGCTATAAGGCAAAAAATGGGTTTGGAGCCATACTTCACATCCATCACAATAAAGTATAACTGGATCAGGTTTTTCAACATTTAAAAAAAGGCATTAAAAAAGGAAGCAAAACAAAGAATATATTTCTTTCAACTCTGGAAAAAAAAGATACTTTTTAAAATCAGTGGAACAAATAGAGGAAATCACTGGACACAAAATTGATGGGTTTGATTAGATTTTCTACCACAAAAAAGCAATGTCTTACAATTAGGAAAAAAGAAAATGTTGGGGAAAATATTTGAAGTAAATATATTTTATATGTATGTATGTAGATATATTTCAACCCCAATCTATAAGGAACTGACACATATCTATAAGACTAATAGTACACACTCTTCAAATGGAATGCTGGGTATGACAGTTTATTAAAGAGGAAATTGTTAATAATCATTGTAAACATATGTTCAAACTTGAAAACAATATGCACACACACACACACACACACACACACACACACATCCCCAAAGTAGAGACTGGTTGAGTAAATTATGGCATTTTAATGTAATTGGATATTTTGGTGCTATAAAAATGATAAATAAGGAAACATGTATGGAAACAGGGAAAAGCCTATAAGGGGTGATGCAGAACAAAATCAACAGAAGCTGAACTGTACCCCCGCTGATTATGAGCGCAAGAAAAAAAAAGAAATGTAAAAGGAAAGGAAAATAGAGCTAAAAGTGGCTGAACCATGGGCAGATGTGGATGGAGACACAGAACAAAAGCACCTTATTTGCTTATTTATTCTTTACTAACTCCTTCCATTCTTCCTTGTTAACAGATATGAGGTTTTGGGTAAAATTTGATCCTTGCTTTGCATGTTTATTTGATTGTGTTTGTTTGTGGTTATTAGATTTATAGCAAAGGCAAAAAGTACAAAAAAAATATTTGCAAGACTCCAGGCAAATGTATCGTTCCCAGCCCTTGTTAAATGAGTCCCATCCCTGGCCAGGAGCCCATCATTCCTCTTTTTTAAGTCATAGTCCAGAAATACAAATCTCATCTCCTTAACTAGTTATTTACTTCCCAAGCCTGGCTTTCTTTTCTGAAGCTCTGTCTGGCCTTCAATTGGCAGCAGGGGTAAAAAAACAAAAAACAAAAAAAAAACACCACCTGTACTCCTAAGGTCTTCAGTTTCTTGCCCAAAGCTTCCTAATCCTTAAGAATGATTTATAGCTTCCTTCTGGCAAAATTGTTTCTGCCCACATGAATCACTAGCGGTAGTAGGAGTCATCACTTTTGACAAGTCTTGGGAGGTCCTCCACCATAGTCTGGGTGCATACTCCCGGGAGACGGCAAACTCTCTCTCGTGGTCAACAAATAGTTGTTTTGAGATCCCCCAGTAAAAACTCCAAAAGCATAACTTCTCTCTTCTTCCTCTGACCCTCAGACATCTCCTAGCTGTGTGATCTTGAACTAGTCTTTTTCTTTCCTGAGCCTCAGTTCTTCCTCTGTAAAATCTGAGGTCCTTCCCATCTCTTCCGACTGTACTTCTAGGATGACAACAGTTGGTCATAGCATAAAGACCCACATCCAATTCCATTCCAGCCCAACAAGCTGTTATTGTGGTCCTACTATGTCTGAGTCAATGTGCTAAGCATTACAGGGGTCCTCAAACTTTTTAAATAGGGGGCCAGTTCACTGTCCCTCAGACGGTTGGAGGGCTGGACTATAGCAAAAACAAAAAGTCTGTTTTGTGGGCCTTTAAATAAAAAAACTTCATAGCTCATAGGGGGATAAACGTCCTCAGCTGCCACATCTGGCCCGTGGGGCCGTAGTTTGAGGACCCCTGTAAGGATATAAAAACAAATGAGCAGCAGTCCCTGCCCTCAAGTGGCTTATATTCTACTAGGAGAGGATAACATATAAACAGTGAGTATGTCCATGATAATTTGAGGGAAAGGGAGAGAGTGCTAATGTCTGAGGGGGTTAGTCATTAATCTATTAAAGCTGAGCCTTGAATGGAGCAAGGGATTCTAAAAGAAGTCCGTCTAGCCCTGGAGTACCAGAGATGTCCAGTGTGTCTGTAGAACAAACTGTTTATCAAGCTTTCTAACTTGATCTTTTTTCAGCATCAGTGACAGTACAGTGATAACACTTGTACCCCAACTCCTCAAGTCTGCCTTGTCCCCAACACAGCACAGAGCCTGGTACGTGGCAGGAGTTTATTGATTGACTGGCTAGAGTAGAAAAATTGCTGGGCTAGAATAACTAGGAAAAAATATTTAGAGCTAGAAGGGACCTTTGAGGCCACTGAATCCAAGACTCCTTTACCCCTGTTACTTTGCAAATGAGGAAACTAAGGCACGGAGTGCTTAGGTGACTTGCCCAGGGTCACACTCTGAGGCTAGATTTGAACACAGCTCCTGATGGCTCCAAATCTGGAGCCGTATTCATGGGGCTATGTTGCCTTCCTATATACAAAGGGAATCTGTGCTAGAGGTAGCACAGGATTAAAAGCATTGAGGGATCAGTTTGCAAGATAACTCAAGAAAGGCAAGATGCAAAAAATAAAATGGAAAAAACTCCATAGTAATAGAATGCCCTGGAAGGATGATTGAGGGCTCCAGACCAACTGATATGCCCCCTTTTCTATTTTTCTCTGTGATCTCTTCAATATGGCCATTCCTTTCACAGGATCGTACCAGCATCACCTATCTGAGCTGAATAAAACCTCATCAGCCATTTTACAGAAGGGGAAACTGAGGCTAAGGGAGGGGGAATGACTTGACTAAAGTCACACAGTCAGAAGTGGAGAGAGAGCCTTTGAATTGAGGCAGTGCCCTTTATGCTGTACTCCACTGTTTTCCCTCCAACCTTCCACAGAGTATCCCCCAATATGCTAGAACTTCCTCTAGGTATCTTTACATTTAGGTGCTAGAGCCAGTTCAGCTCAAATCCCAACTCTGCAGGAGGACCTTCCCAGTCGCTTGAGCTTCCAAATGACCTTCCACTTAGTCTCTTGTATGAACAAGCTATTTACGTGTTGTCTTCTCCATTAAAATACGTGGTCTCGGAGGGTGGGAACCACCCCCCTTTCTTTGTATTTCGACTGCTTAGCACCGGGCCTGGAACATATTAAGTCCTTAATGAATGTTTTTTGATGGATTGAGCTAGATCTTGGCCAAGACGCTTCACCTCCCTGGGCCTCAGTTTCCTTCCTTTTAAAACAAGGGAACTGGACCAGATGGCCTCTGAGGTTGCTTCCACAGATGGATCAATGATCCTCTGATCTATAACAACTCTCTTTCATTTGAATTTGATAGTATTGATGTCAAGGATAGGAACCGAACCTAAAATTTCATATTGCTATAGGAAACTCCCAGGGTTGGAAATTCTCTCTACCGATACAAGTTGGTACCCTCTCTGCAATTTAGAGTTTTAGACAGTTGCTTGAAGGTAATTAGGGGAATAATGACTTGCCCAGGGTGACACATTAACTCTGGGTCAGAGATAGCACCTGGACTCGGGTCTTCTTGGCTTTGCACTGTATCACACTGCTTCTGCCAGTACATAATGCTATCAGTACATAAAGAAATGCTAACACTTCAGTAGTTCTTTACGGTTCACAAAGTGCCTTCCTTTACAACACCTCTGTGACAGAGACAGCTAGTGCACCTTTTATTATGCCCTTCTTACCAATTAGGAAACAGGCTCAGAGAGATGATGTGACTTGCCCCTGGCGGGGACTCAAACCCACGTCTTAAGATCCCAAGACCAACAATTCAAGGTCTCCAGTAACGGGGTCCCATGTGGTTCAGCAAATTTTTCATTGCTCAAGGTCTTCAAAACCCAGACTGGACAGTCGTCCGGCAGGGACATTGCAGAGAACTTTCACCAAGGAGGAAATTTAAATTGATCTTTGGAACACACTGACCATTTTTCTGTTTTTCTTTTTCTGTACAAAGAATCTGGCCCCCACTGTAGTCCCCTTGTTCTGTTCTCGTTCCCGTCCCTTTTCAGGTTTCCTCGTCACCAGGAGACAGAACTTGGCATGTACGCTCTTGGCACTCAGTCCCTCCCTCCCACAGCTGGTCCCTGTCTGTTTCTGAATCTATGACTTGATTCCACCTTGGGTTCTGTTCAGCTTCGGTTTATCGAATTATATTTGAATCTGTTTAAAATGTTCGGTAATGTAGAAATAAGACAAAGAACCCAATTCTAGCCCCCCCTCCCAGTCTTTGCTTTATTTATATTTCAAATCTGCTATAGATTCGAAGAAAATTCTGTGGCATATGGAGGTCTTGGATTTTTAAATGGCTAGTAAATTTGAGGTCTCCAGTGGGAAATGACCCAAAGGAATAGTGTGTGTTTGCATACACATGCAGTCATCTTCATCCATTTTTTCCCCTTGTTCTTTATGACTTTGAGGTTGGCAAGTTGCCCTGTAAATTAACACAATTTATACATCTTGTACCTAGAGGATGGTAGTTAATCTGATTTCTCGCCACTCACGTATCAAATCTGTGTATTTCATTTAGATATGTTCTCTGCTGAGCTACATCACAGAGATCTCTACTTTTTAGATGTGGTCACTTGATAAATTCAGTTACTGAAAATGTTTTTCATTAAGTATCAAATTTCACAATGGAGATAAAGAGAGATAGGGAACATGGAGAGGGAGGATAAAAGGGAAATTGGCAGGGTTTCATAAAGGAGTTGAAAAAGGGATTCACACAAACGGCTTCGACATGCCTGTCATAGCTGAGTCTCTCCGAGCAACATGGAAAATCGAGACGATTTTTGGGAGAGTTCTGGCAAAAACAGAAAATTGAGGAGAAAGCTGTATTTCCGCTTTTGGCTTGGGTGTTCTACACTGACTATCTTCATGGAATCCCGTAGAAAGCTGTTTAACTTCTCACATGGGTTTATTTGAGCAGACACAGTTGGAGGGTGGGTGGGTGGCGGTATATTGTTGTCAGTGGTTAGGGTAGGATTGTTTACAAAAGGATTGGAGTGGGGATATAATTGCCCAGGCTACTGGCCAATGTTTCTCCGAAGGGAACAATACAATTATTAAGGTGAACCTTATTTGAACAGAAGACTCTCGGGGGCTGGGTGTTTTCACCTGCTTTCCTTTTTTCCAGCTTTTGTTTTTATATCACCTTCACTTCCAAATGAGTCTCCCTCTCCCCTTCCCTAGCCAAACGCAACTGCGAATGTAAAGGAAGAGAAATAACGGTCCAAGAAAATCAGCCAACACACGGAGTCTGAGCGTACGCGTGCCGTTTTACGCTCCTTGTCGCCCACCTCTGGGAGGGATGGAGGGAGGTGCATTTTCTCACCTCTTTTCTGGGGTCAAGCTTGGTCACTCTAATCGTGCAGCCTTTGGTTTTGCTTTTTTTTCCCACTTACACTGCTGTAGTCCTCGTGTATATTGTTTCCCTGGTTCCAGTCATTTCCTACTGCATCAGCCCATCCAGGCCCTCTCTGAACCCTTCCCTGTTTGACATCTCTGATGATGAAGTTATAGTCCATTGTGATAACAAGTCCCTTCTCCATTTCCAGTTCTCTGCTGCCGCAAAAAAGGATGCTTTGGGGGTTTTTTAGGGTATATGAGAATGGGAAGCGTGCTTTATGCAAGACACTCGCTCTTCTATGGTCACTGCAAGGCAAGATCTCCTTGTCCTAGGCTAGGGGCCCAAGTCTCTGACTCCACGGTTGTGGTCCCGACACATCTGACTCACAAAAGGGGAAGGGAAAAGGGGAGTCACCCACAGATACAAGGTCTCCTTTAGAAAACTTTGTGACCACACATTACAATTATACCTATAAGACCTGTCTGGCTTGGCAGATCTGCCGAATCCCAGTGCTGCTCGAGTAGTCTGGGCTCAGTGTTCTTTCTCTGGAGGAACCCAAGGAAATGGGAGGTCAGAACCATGACTCTGGAGGGCTCTCGAATAATGCCTCCTGTCTTTTCCAAAGAGTAGCTAGACACGGGCATTGCATGAGACTTATATGTCCTGACACAATCAATGTGTCAATGTGGTTTTCTCCTATTAATTTGTTACAAGGGAGAGCTTCTTCTTGGGGAGTGGGGAGGAAGTGGAGTTAGTGGGTAGTGAGAATAAATACCAAAAAAGGAAAGACATTTTAAAAATCATTAAAATCCAGAAGGAAAACAAGTTGAAAAGGGGAATGGAAGCAAACAGGGCAGTTTTGTTCCTACCATATTTAACTTGAATATAAACTTTTAAAAAACAAATCTAGACATTAACAAAAGTTCACAGGTTCATATGTAATCCTCTCTATTGATTTACTTTGTATATTGAGATAGTTGTGCTTCCTGATAATGATTATGTTCATAATTTAGGAAAAAAGACATGGAGAGCTCCCCGATGGGGAGGGTGGTGGCGGCGGACCACACCCTTTGCTCTGATGTGTCACCCACTGCCGCACAATCGCTATCGTCAAGCATTTGGTAGGAGAGGGAGCAATCCCCGTGCACTCCTGCCTCGTAGGCGTGTGCTGCCGACAAACCTGAGTTGTGCTAATGGGTGAGAGATACCCCAAGGTGCCACGAGGTTCCAGTCCTTTGGACACGTCCACCTTGAGTGAAGGAAAGCTTGAAGGGCATCTTGGCTCAGCTCCCCAGGTGAAACATGGGACCCTGAAGGCTTTACATACGCACATTAAAGTCATACCTATCGGTGGGCAGGGAGATTGATGATACGAAGCATATCTCTAGCAAACCATCCTGAAAAACAGGTTTAAGTTAATTTACAGAAATGATAAAATATGATCCCATCTCTGTCACTTAAGTCAGATCTAGGCAAGTCTCTTAAAGTCCTTAGGCCTCGGTTCCTTCTTCTTTAAAATCTGAGTTGGACTAGATGGCCTTGGAGGTTCCTTCCATCTCTAGAATGATGATCCTAGGAGTCACTTCACACTCCCTGGGCCTCTGTTTCCTCCCCTGTAAAATGAGGCAGTTGAATTAGATGATCTTGGAATTTCCTTCCAACTCTAAAGCTGTGATCCTATGTGTGATCTTAGACAAGTCACTTCCTTTCTCTGGGTTTCTGTAAAATGAGTGGGTTGGCTTAGCTGACTTCTGAGATCCTTTCTAGCTCTAGAACTAGGGTCCTCTGGCCAACACACAAAGGGGGCAAGGAGAGATAGAGCACTAAACAATTGGAAAACTCAAGAAAGGCCCTTTGTAGCACTTGAGCTGAGTGCAGAATGGAGTCAGGGATTTCAGGAGACACAACCACTCCAAGCACTGGAGAGTGATAGCCTATACAAAGGCATGGAGTTGGGAGATGAAAGGTCATGGCCAATAATAAGCAGGCCAGTTTGGCTGGAACAAGGCTGGAAACTGATTAGGGAAGGCTTTCGATGTGCAACAGATTGAATGGTAGAGGCAATAGAGAGCCAATGAAGTTTCTTGAGCAGGGGAATAACATGGTCAGACATATTTCAGGAATATAATTTGAGCAGCTATGAGAAGGATGGATTGGACAGTGAAAGGCTTAAAACGGGAAGACCAAGGGGGCAGCAAGTTGGTGCAGTGGATAGAACACTAGCCCAGCAGTCAGGAGGACATGAGGTCAAATCTGGTCTCAGACACATCCTAGCTGTGTGACCCTGGGCAAGTCACTTAACCCCAATTGCCTCAGCAAAAAAAACCCAAAAACCAAAAACCAAAACAAACAAAAAAAGTGAGGGAGACTGAATAGAAAGCTATTATAGTAGGCAATGAAGGTGTGAAGGAGGGTGGAATGTGAATGGAAAGAAGTACATGGATGTGAGATCTGTTCTAGAGATGAAATCTACAGAACTTGAAACAAAGTGTATATGGTAGTGGGAGGCAGGATAAGGAAGACTTAAGGATAACTGTGAAAGTGGGTGGCCAGAAGGCCAGTAGTACCTTCAGGAGAAATTGGCAAGTTAAGAAGAGGGGTAGATTTGGGAATGGACAAACACATCATTTGGGATCAATCTATTAATAAGCATATTTTAATAACCTATCATGTTCCAGGCACTGTGCTAAGTTTGGGGACTACAAATACAAAAGTGAGACAGACAGTCCCTGCCCTCAAGAAATTTCCATTCTGCATCAGATGTGTCGAGCTTGAGACGGCCATGGAGTATCTATGTGTGTTCCAGAAAGAAGGTGGTCGTAGTGGGACAGTGGTGAGAAGTGGAGACAGAGATTCATGTGTCAGCAGCATGGAGATGATCATTGGATGAGTCCCATCCCATCAGATGATCACTGAGCTTATGGAGTCCAATGAGACCACCAAGACAGTTAATAGAGAAGAGAACTCCCAAGGGAGCTCACAGGTGTACCCGTGCGTAGAGGACCAGACCCAGATGACAATCCAGCAAAGAAACTCTCTACCGGATAGGAAGAAAAGGAGGAAAGAATGGCATCACAGAAACTCAGTGAGGAGACAGTATCTAGGAGGAGATGGTGCTTAATGGGCTAGAATGCTTCAGAAAGTTGAAAAGGATGAGAACCGAGAATAGGCCATTGTATTTGATGATTACGGGATCCATCGGAAACCTTAGAGAGATCAGTTTCTGTCACTTGGTGGGCTTGGGAGTCAGGACTGCAAGATCTTAAAAAGGGAATGGGGGACAAAAGGATGGAGACAAAAAGTATGGCCATTCTAGGGATTTGGATGTTCGAGGGAAAAGAGAGCTAGGACAAATAGCTTCAAGGAATGGCAGAATATTTTTTTTCCAAATGATGGACTTTAGGAGATTTGTAGGCCTCAGCGAAGGTGGATGATGGTCAAAGTTCCCAGAGAAGATGGGAAGGGATGGGACTGGGGCATGGTTTTGATAGGAAGGGTCACTCCTTCCTCCAGAGCTGTAGCCAATGAGGAGGAAGTGGGGTGGATGTTGAGGTTATTGGAGACAGAGAATTGGATAATGGAGGAACTCATGATATGCAGTTTCCATCTTATTAGTTAAATATGACATGATATATGGTGGGATAGGATGAGATACGATCAGGTCTGCTGAACAGGAGTGGGGAGAAGAACGGGAAGGTAGCTTGAGGAGAAAGAGAAACTCTGGAAAAGCTATCATGGGAAACGTGCTAAGGAGTCAGGCTAGAGATGAGTAGAAGTATTGCTCTGTGTCAAAGAGGGCCCAAAGGAAATGGCGTAACAAAAATGGGGAGCGGATCCAATTAGCCTAATGATGGGATGTCCTCCCGTAATCAGAAGTTGAACTGGTTAAGTGTAGGGGCAAGACTGGGAAGGGAGAAAAGTTAGCTCAAAGTAGAGACAAGGATGTGGGGAAGCAAGGAGGAGTAGAGAATGTGGGGGTGGCGGTGAGGGTGGAGACAGGCACTAGGCGGGCTGAAGCCCGGGGAAAGACAGAAAGATGGGAGGCTGTGAGAGAAGAATTCCAGAATCCCAGCTCATGGCAGTAGAAGACTAGAAGGTGGTGATGTTGGGGGAGTGTCCCCAGATGCATACCTTGGAGGCAGCGTTGTGGAAACGTTGAGGTGCTATATAAATGGTAGGAATTATTCTTCTCCTCGATGAATCCGTAATCCATTCCGGCATACCATGATCACTGCTTCCCTTTCTAAGTGCTCACGAACCATCTCTTGAATCATGTTTTCTGGAATTTTGCCAGGAACTAAGATCGAGCTCACCATCTTGCCATTTAAGGAACTTGCCATCTCCTGCCTATTAATCCCGGTTCTTTTGTAGCAACACAGGACAGGGCGGGTGGCAGATAGGAGCTATCCGGCAAAGCTTTAGATGGTGGGATTGAAAGGCACAGCCAGTTCTTCATTTCTTTCTCCACCACATCTCCTAAACATGACCCCTTCCCTCCACTCACAGGCCACCACCCTGATTCAAGCCTCATTATCCCTTGCCTGTATTAGTGCACCAGCCATCTAACTCATCTACCCACTTCAGGCCTTTTCCTTCTCCGTTCCATCTCCCCCATACCCGCCAAAGGGATTTTCCCCAAACCCAAGTCCATCCAAGTCATTGCCCTGCTCAGTAACTTCCACCGCTTTCTCTGGCCTCCAAAATCAAATAAAAAGTCCTCTGCCATTTCAAATTCTTCCCAACAGGCCTCTTTCCAGCCTTCTCCATCATCCCTTCCACACACTTTCTGGTCCAGGCAGACTTAAAAACTTGCTTGTTATCCCTCATCCACACTGCTCATCTCTCATCTCTGTGCTGTTGGGCTGGCTGTCCCTACTCATCTCTTCCTCGTGGACTCCCTGCCTCCTTTTGAGACTCAGCTCAGCCATCTCCAAGAGGCCTTCTCCCGGCCATCACAGTCTTCCCATCCAAAACTGTCTTGTAGCTACCCCGCATGCTGTTTGGAGAAGTAGCTATCTATTTACCTGCATATCATTTCTTTGATTAGAAAGGAGCCTCCTAGAGATCAGGACCTCTGCACATCCCTAGCACTTAGCATAGAGTATGGGACGTAATAAGCGCTTACCAAATGCCTGTAGATTGATTGGTTGACCCTGGCCCCAGGGGTTGGGAGCCAGCAGCTTAGTCAGCACTAAGCAGCAGGGAGGGAGAGCCCCGAGCAAAGCTGCTGCCAAGAGAGGGGAGACTGCCGGAGAGGAGTTTGGGCCAGGTTCCGAGAGGTAATGACAAACGCACCCAAAGAAGGCCGAGAGCTTCCCGGGCCATTCACGTTGCTTTCCATAAACTTGTGGCAGAAGCATGTGGGGAGTTGAGAGGGCAAGAGGGAGACACAAAGAGGTCCCTTTCCATCTCTCGACATGCAGGAGACACTGTGAGGGAAAACAAACATCTGCAATTGGGCAGTTTGCTAAGGAATGATGGGCCAAGAGGACATGTTTACGAGCTGGAAGGGCTCCCGGAAGCCATCAGATCCAACTCTCTGACTTTACAGAGAAGAAAACTGAGGCACAGAGGGGTGAGGCACTTGCTCTAGATCACCCAGGCATCGTAAGGCAGATCTGGGATTTGAATCCTCATCTTTTGATTCCACACCTCTCACCACTCTCCCCCACCCCTTAAAAATAATAGTTCATGGTTGTTTTTTAAGTGTACAACTGTCGCAAGGGTGAATGTTAAAAATTATCTATGCATCTGTTTTGAAAAAAAAGCTTAAAAAATAAGTATACATCTGTGATTTCATCAGTGTCAGAGATTCCCAAAAGAGGAAACTCCCTCTCTCGCTGTAAATTGTCAACGTATACACTTTGACTAAGACAGAGAGAGGTTAAGTATTGCCATGTGATTGTAGATTGCAGAACTGGCAGGGCCTTCAGAGGCCATCTGCTCCAGCCCCGTCCTTTTATAGGAAAGGAAACTGAGGCTCAGGGAGGGGAAAGCACTTGCCTAAGCTTATGTAGTTAGTGGCAGAAGTAGGATCTGAACAGAGATCCTCTGAGTCCAGAGATCTTCTAGCTGCGCTGCTGCATTGTCTCCAACTGCTAGCCCTGCAGAGCGGCCTGAGACATCGAGAGAGTCATCAACTTGTCTGGAGTCACCCAGCCAAAACGTGTCCGAGGTGGGATGTTCACTAGTCTTCCTGACTCCGAGACTTGCTGGCTGTCCACCCTGCCAGTCAGCTTCTTCCAGAACTCTTCCACTGTCTCGGGTCTGATCTGTATGTCAACAGGTGCTTTGAGACCCTCCCTGGACACTGGGAGCTTGAAGCATTGTAACTGAGTCAGGAATGGTGGCAAGGCTGTATTGGGGTATGCTTTTAAGGAATATTCCAGAGTGAGAGAATGGTATATCCTGGAAAGGGGTTCAAGTGACCTTAGAGAAGAAGAGATTAGATCGCCACAGCCTTTTCCAATAACAACATTGATTTGTTTATGTTTCCAGCCCTGGAGTGAAGGGAGAGGAAGGGCAATGGGGAGGATGTACAAGCATTGATATAAGGCAACGGGTACGGAAATGGTCAAGGAGTAAGATGAAGAGTGGCTGGAAGCAGCCCGGCCAATATAGGGGGCCACATGACCATGCTCACCAATCAGGACAGGTGGGCTTCAAGGATCATGGGATATTCAGCAAGTTGTGTTCTAGTCCCACTCTCTCAGAGCCAAGTCAGCTATATGTGATCCTCTGGAGTAAAGTGAATTTTATGGATGTCTCTTCGCTGCCATTGGCTCAAACCCCCCAGCTGTGTTTCCCTCCAGTGGTTGGGATGTTGATTAGCATCCTGGTTCTATTTAACCACCCGATATCATATTAGTTTTTACAAAGAAATATTTACTTCAAAGATAAAGAAAGGACAAACATACATTTTTCCCATCACTTCTAGGGAATAATACTCCTCATATTAAAACTTGGTGTGTGTGGGGGGAGGTGAGGATTAAGCTTCTCTCAACCCAGTCCCTCTATAACAAGGATCTCACCAAGTTCACGTCCAGATGTGGCAAGAGCGCCTGATGATCTTGTGTCTCAGCTACTTCTGGGCTGGGTTCCCAAAGGTCACTCCAAAAAGCAGCTCCTTGGTCATTAGGTCACCAACGCTTTGCCGGGTGAAACTCAGACTCGGAAATGACAGGATGCCAAGGCGTCCTCTGGGCCTTTTGAACTCCCAAAGTCCTCGGCTTCATTTCTTTCATCACTAGCCGAGTTCCGCTAAGAGTTCTGAGGCAGAGACAGAGTTGGAGCTGCTAGGCCTTTTTGAATGCCTCCAGAGCCAAAGAGCCTTTCCCTCAACATGTGGTTAGCCAACTGGAACCAGTTACAGCATGTCTACACATGCTCCACAGTCTGTCTCTTCATGGCACTTCCTCCCGTGTCATCATGATTCTTTTAAAACAGCTCCCTAGCCTCATCCCCATGGAGAGACACCGTCTCAGGAGGGTCTGGATGTGTTCTAACACCCCCACTCCATTCCAGTAGGATCATAGGTAGGTAGTTTGCCCACCTCTGGGTACGGAGGTAAGGCTGTGTAGGAGTTTGAGAAATGAAAAGGTTAATGTCCTTAAGACCATGGTCTTCGGTCAAGGCAGAGTACCTGCGTTGGGTACATCGGATCCCCTCCTGGCTTTTATTTTGGATGGAGATGTTTTTGGCATTAAAGGGGCCTTCCCCCACCCCACCTAAAGACTGGGCAAATATTCTCTGGGGTCCGGCTCTTGGCCATCACTAAGAGCCCCTGATTGGTCGCTGTGCTGGAAGAACTTATGACTCTGGTTGCCACATTTGGTTTCTGGCTGTCAGCCCCCTCTTGGATGCTACTTTCTAGTTGACAAGATGTGATCTCATCAAGCAGTGAAGGAAGGCTCCCCCCTCCCACATAGTCTACTAGAAACAGACAGGCAAAGAGTTCTGAGCACATGCTCTGGGGGGGGGGGGGGAGGATGGGAGAGATGCAGGAGGAAAGAGTCCCATTACTCAGCACAGGTGTGTTCTATGGTAGTGAGCACTGCATTCGAGGTTCCTCTCCAGAGTGGTCTGCTGTAGCTCCGACTTCATGTCACAGAGTTGGATTAAAATAAATAAAAGTGCTTTAGCAAGCATCAGCAAACCTTTGAAATGCCCATCAAACTGTCAAGATGCCGATTTCCTTTAAGTAGGAAATGTTATTATGCTCGAGTTGTACACTCATCAAATTTGTGGATGAGACAAAATTACAAGGGAATAGTTATTACTTTGGGAGACCAATCAACAAGTAGAGAATCACAGGAACTTGGAACTGGAGCTAGAGGGTAATCCAGAGTCCATTGATTGAAAACCCTTCTCATTTCTCAAAGAAGGAAACTGAGACCTAGGGAGGGGAAAGGACTTGCCCTTGGTGATACAGAGAATGTTAGATCTGGAGCTGAAAGGGACATCAGAGAATACAGAGTCTAACCTAATTATTTTACAGAGAAGGAAACTGAGGCCCACAAAGAGGAAGGAACTCAACCAATACCATACAAATAGTAAATATTGAGATAAGATGTCATCCCAGATCTTCTTCATTCATCTCACCTGAGGGCTTCATTTTAATAGGAAAGTGAGGCCCCATGAGGGGGGGTATCACAAAAGATCCATAGCTCGAAGGCCCTTCAGACGCCACCAAGTCCAACCCCCTGATTTTATAAGGCAGGAAATTGAGGTCCAAAGAAAGGAAATAATTGGACCAAGGGTCCACAAATCATAGAGCAGAGATCTAGAGTTGGCTCTCAGAAGCCATCTAGTCCAAGTGCCTCACAGGACACGGAGGCCAGGAGCTGATAATTGGCTTGCCCAAGGTAGTACAGATTGAAAGTGACAGACATGGGATTTGAAGCCAGGACCTCTGATGTCACATCCATGGCTCTTTCTATTATGCCACACTGGGCCTCTGTGGTTTTTGTTACACCTTAATTCAGACATTGAATCCTGTATTCACTGATACTTTGAAGAAGATGTAGAGACATGGAAATATGATTTAAAGAGATGGAAAACCAGTCTGAGATGGACAGTTTAAAGAAATTGAGTATGTTTAGCCCCCCAAAGCAAAGAAAAGGCTGTTTTCCAATATAGAGATTCGATTAGGTAAATATTGACCAATGTTCTCCCTCCATGTTCACAAAGGCCAAGAAGGATGGAATAGGTCTAGTTTCACATCTTTCGGAAGTTTGGTGATGGGTGACACGGTGGCTAAGAGGAGGAGTGCCGAGAAAAAAAGAGTAAGAGTGCCAGCTCTGACCCAGATCAGGGCCTGAGTTTGGGGGCCCCCTCGCATGAAGTCACTGCCATAAAACTATCTTTCCATGAGCAATGAATACCCAACCTCCAAGATCCATGCCTCCCTATGATCAGAGTCTCAAATGTAGAGCCTCTAACTTCCAGGAGCCCACTAGGAACAGATTTACAGCTGCCAACAGCCAGGCTTCTCTCCACCAGGCTCTCACATAGAAGTCGGGCTTCAGGGAGTAGCTTCAATCAAAAGCCAAATGCACACTCATCCGGACATATATCATCTTTCCGGGTATTATTGGCCACCATCTTGGAATGAGACAGAGGACCTGGCAAAGGAGTATGGGTGTCATTCAGGTTTCTGAGGACCCGTGTGCCAGGTATTTAGTGTTCCAGGTGCCTGGCCTAATTTTCTTTCTTCTTTCATGCTTTTTATAGAGCAAAGTGACATCATCCTCTATCTTCAGTGGGCCCCTAAGGGTAGAAGCCCCACTATAATGGTTCCCCATCCCATAATATGGCTGGCTAATCCCCAGTCCCTGAGGCTCAGAATTGCTGATTGTCTAAGTAAACATCCTTTTCTCACTTTCCTATCACTCTCTATTTTCTTGTCTCCATACTCGTCCGTTCTACTCTTCCGAAAACCATGCCTTCCTCTTCCCTCCCCTTCTCCTGGATTATCTGGAACCCACATTCTATTGTTTCTATTTTATTTTCTTTTAATTTTCAGTTCCAAATTCTCTCCCTCCTTCTACCTCCTTCCTCACTCACTGAGACGGCAAGATACCCATTTATATCTGAAATCATGTAAAACATATTTTTGCATTTGCTATCATTTAAAGTAAGAAAAAAAGTATCTTTCAGTCTGCAGTTCTCTATCTGGAGAACATAGCAAGGAGAAAATAGCATTTTTCATCATGAGTTCTTTGGAATTATCTTGGATCACTGTTCTGATGGGACACTGTGTGTCTTTCACAGTGTCTTTCACAGTTGATGATCTCATATAGTTGTTACTTCACACAGTGATCTCCTGGTTCTGTTTACTTTCTTCTGTCCCAGCTAATGTAAGTCTTCCCAGGTTTCTCTGAAATCATCCCTAGGGTATTCCATCATGAACCAGAACTTGTTTAGCCATTCTCCAATTGATGAGCATTCCCTCAGCTTTCATTTCTGCTGCCGACCAACTTCTCTCTTCCTTCATCATTTTTCCTCTCACGTTCTTTACATCATCTTTCTGCTCATGGAATCCTGGCTCCCCCAAGAAGATTCTCCAGTCCCGAACGCTCCTTCTCCTGCCTCCATTCCCTCCCTTAACACACTGGACCACCAGGAGGATCACAGAATCACAGCCCAAGAGTTGGAAGGGATTGTAAAGGCCGTTGAGTCTGGCCCCCTCATTTTACAGCAGAGGAAGAAGAGACACAGAAAGATCACATGACTTTCCCAGGATTACATAGGCAGCTAAGAAGTGTTGGGGGTGGGATATTGGCGTACTTTTTACTCCTCACTGATACTTCCAGATCATTCCTCTGCTGCCATCATTCTGCAATCCTCCCATCCCTTTATATCAGCCCATCTCCTGTCTTACTGTTATGATCTACTAGCCCCCAGGTTTGTCTGCTCATACTGCCTCCTTTTTGAGCTGGAGAAAATGCTTTATTGATGTTCTTTCTTTGATATCAGTGTTGCCTTCCATAACTCCTTTCCCTCCCTACTCCACCCACCCCTACTTCCACTGGAACCTTTCCTGATAACAAAGAAATACAATTAAGTAAACAAAATCAACATATTAGTCACATGGGAAAATGTATGCTCCATTCTGCTCCAGTAATCCACCACCTCTCTGATTAAAAAATGTAATTATGGTCCCTTTCTAGTAGCTCACAGTCCAATCCACATCAGCATTCTGCTTTCACTTGGAGGAATTTTTTAGTTTATTTTTTATTTTTTATGGTGGAGGGACAGGAGTCCACAGAGCAAGGAGCTGAGCGGCAGGAGGAGGGAAGAGAGAGGGAGGGAGGGAGAGAGAGAAACAGAGAGAGAGAGAAAGAGAGAGAGAGTCAGAGACAGAGACAGAGACAAAGAGGCAGAGAGACAGACACAGACACAGAGAGAAACAGAGAGACAGAGACAGACTGACAGAGACTGAGACAGAGAGAGAGCATAGTACTACTAAAGTTAACTTAGTATTTCATTGGAATGTAGATTTCTTTCAGAAATCTTTACTTAAACTCGAATTTGCATACTATGAATTGAAACAAAGTGAGAATATGTAGAGTATAAATATCAATTTAATAAATACAAACAAATATAAAGTAGTTCAATCCCCAGTAGTTTGGGAGGGAGAAACAGGGTACTAAGCTAGAGGTTGGGGGAGGGGGGGCAATCAGGAAAGGCTTCAGGCAGGACTTGGGGCCTGGCCTGTCTCTTAAAGGAAGAGTGGGACTGCATAAGGCAGAGTCCATTCCAACGTCAGATGGGCCACACAAAAGCACAGACAGAAGAGTTCGAATGTGTTGTGTGACGCTCAGAGGTCACTTTGGCTGGATCCCAGAGTACAGGAGGGGAAGTAATGACCATTGGGACTGGAAAGATGGGCTGGAGCCAGATTTTGGGGGGAGGGTGTAAAAAAGTAAACAGAAAATTTCCTATTTTATCCCAGGGGCAATGGGAAGCCATTGAGTTACATGACAGTAGGTGAGTTACATTACAGATCTCCATTTAAGAAAAATCGCTTTGGCAGCATTATAAAAGATGAAATGATGGGGAGAGAGATTTGAGGGAGATCAAATAGGGAGCTGTTGCAATAACTTAGGCTCCAGAGGCTAAGGTGGGAGCAATATGAGCCGAGAGAAAGAAGGGAGCAGGTGCTAGAGATGTTGCAAAGGTAGAAATGCCATGAGTTGGCAACCAATTGAATATGTGGGGTGAGGGAGAGTATTGGGGGACAGAATCAAGTCAGAACTAAGGATGTAGCCTATGAATGGAAACATAGATTTCAGAATACAGTGGAAAGGGAAAGCAATAAGGAGGGGGTGAAATGCATCAACACTTCTTGGAAAAGGGAACCAGAGATAAATTTGGCTCAAGCTACACGAATGGCTGGAGTGGGGAGATTCTGGGGGCGAGGGATGTGGTGATAAGAATTCTGAATCAAACTCTTATCTAGGCTGCAATAGGGAAGGGTAAAATAAAAAATAAATGGAAAGAAAGAAAGAGGGAATGGATTGAATTAATTTGAATTCAAATAAACTCAAGGAATATGAGATAGCATAGGGTAATGGGGGCAGGAAGAATCTCAGGGAGAAAAATGAGATTAAATTACTAGAAGCAAAACCAATCACAGGAATGAATACTTACTTAAAATAAGAGTCAGAAAATCAAACAAAAGAATTCAGTGGAGATGGAGGGGAAATAACAGCCGGATTAGAAGTCAAAGGACCTGGGTTCTAATCCCGATCTAACCACTTACTCCCTTTGTGACCTTGGGCAAATCAATCTCCCTTTCTTAGCCTTGGTTTCTTTCCCTGCAAAATGAGGGAACTAAATTAAATGGCCTCTGAGGTTCCTTCCAGCTCTCAATCTATGATTCAGTGATCTCAATAAAATGAAATAGATTGTCAGAATGGATAAGAAAACACAACACAACAATTTACTGCATACAAGAAACACATTTTAAAAAAAAAAGAAAATAAAGATAAATACAGAATGAAATTGAGGAGCTAGAGCAAAATTTACTATGTGTCAGGCAATTCATAAAAAAAAAAAAAAGAAGAAGCTGCAATCATGGTAACAGACAAGAGAAAATAAAAATTCGATGCCCAGAGAGATAAATAGGAAATGACATTATTCTTCAAGGTATTGTAGACAATGAAACTGTCTTTTTTTCCCCCAATCGGACCTGTGTTTTCACTGGTATAGAGAACTCTTGATGAAGAAACTGTCTCCATCAATATCGATTGGCACCTGTCTGCAATGTCTGGTCTTAGGGAGTTTTCTGGGTCATTGAGGCTTTAAGTGACCTGCACAGAGTCACACAACCAGTATGTATCAGAAGCAAGACTTGAACCTTAGTTTTCTCTACTCCAGGGTCATCTGTCCACCATACTACATTGCCTCCAGATAATAAAGCTATCATTATTAAACACATAGGTATATATTAAAAACACAGCACAGTACCTTGCACTCTTCAAAGAAAAACTAATCAACATGCAAAAAAAGACACTAACACATTAATTGAAGGAGACTTTGATATTCCTCTTTCAGAAATAGAGAATTCTAATGAAAAGAGGAAAAAGAAAAAGAAAGTTTAAATATTATATTTAAAAGATTTCTTTTATTTCCTAATAGCAGTATTAAAGAATATTATATAAAAATACACAAATGCAATACTCAATAATATATGTATATATAACTTAGTCTACTTACAAAAATATCAATCATATTTTAGGGCATAAAGAAATCATTTATTTAAGTGTAAAAAGATAGGAATCTTTAACATACTTTTGTAGGAAAAATCCTACTAAATATATATGTATGTATATACTATTATAAAGATAATATAATTGAAAATACTAGGGAATCTGGGGAACCCAAACCTAGAGGAAGATTAAATAGTAACTACCTGAATAATGAGTAGAATAATGAAAATCAATTAATCAATCAAAGGCTATTTGTGTTACTGTGTAAAGTACTATGTTAGGCACTGGGGATACAAATACAATGAATAAAACAGTCCTTACAGGGAGAACAATTAATAAAAACAATGAGAACAATTGATAACTCCCAAAGAAGTCAGCAGTGAAATAATACATCAAAAAAAATTTAGATGTAGTTAAAAGAAATCTCAGAGGAAAAATGATGTATCTGAAAATCTATTTTGATAAATGAGAAAGAGGATTAATGAGCTGGGCATGTAATTAAAAATGAGAAAATCAACAAATTAGCAAACTCCAGACAAGCACAAACAAAGGCATTTTGAAAATGAGAGGATAAATAGATAAAATTAAAAACAAAAAGATTATAGAAATGATAAATAAAATGAAAGACTGGTTTTCAGAAAAGACGAAGAAATTGAAAAACCATTAACTAACTTGACAGAAAAAAGGAAGAGCAAATCACCGAAATGAGAAATGAACGAGGTACATTCACACTGGAGAGCAAAGAAAAAGAGTTATGAGAGACTCTGATGCACAATTATATGCTGACAAATGTGGAGATGCGAAGGAAATGGATGATTACCTACAAAAATAGAAAAAGAATCCAAATTAACAGAACAAGAAATAGAAATCTTAATGCAGTCTTAGAAAGAGAAACCAAGTAAATGATAAATGAACTATTACAAGAAAAAAAAACTGATCCAGATGGATTTATAAATCAATTCTATCAAACCTTTAAAGAGCAATTAATAACTATTTTTAACAAAATTATTCTCAATAATTGAGAAAGAAGGCATTCAACCAAGCTTAGGTGGGGTGGGGGGTAGGGAGAAAAGACAAATATTGTCCCAATAATGAAAATAATGAAAGCTGAAGCACAGACCTATAAACAGTCTCACTACAGAAGACTTCATTATATCCGTGATCTTATCCATACTGGTATTCTTCCCAGCAATACGGATTGTAACCCATTTGCTCCTGTCTGGGTCCTTCAATACATCTGTCACTGGGTTGAGGGTAAGGGGGAGATCACCTGATAAACTATATGACCAGCCCATCTTTTATTCCCAGTCCTATATTCCCCAATGAAATCCTTGATATCACTTCGGTGTAATTCCTCATAAAGTATTGCAACCTGCTGAGATCTACCATGTGCCTCTCCATTTCTCTTCAGGTGATCCTCAATCTCTGTTCTTCAGAGACCGTAGTGTTCATCGATTCCCAGCCATATAATATCACTCTTCTATCAAAGAGTACCGGTGTGAAAAAAGGTGGACTTTTGTTTCAGAAAGAAACTAGGGTCGCTACAAAAGCTCTTCAGTTTTCCAGAAGCCATCCATCTTGCTCTCTTCCGCCTGTTCGGTGAGGAGCTCCATTCATTGTCTATTTGCGGTACATCTCTGAGATAAATGAGCCCTATAAAATGCCAATGCATTCTTCATACACTTAGTTTGTCCTATGTGGATTCTTTTGAATGATCACAGGTCACGTTTAGGAAGCTCTACAATACTCCAGCTCTTGATGCAGTCGACACAATGTCATCCAAAAATGGCAGAATCTGAAGGGACCTTCCACTTTCAATGGACTCTTCATTTTGATCTCTACACTTGATCCTTACACAGTGGGGAAAATCTCCTTGGTGTGCATACATCTTCCTGTTTTCTTCTTTGCTTTATATTACTAGTTAGTTGATCACTAAAGTTGTACCTCGTTATCTCTTTTGAGGAATCCTGCTTGATTTTGACATATGTCTGAGGAATATTTTGCTAGAGGAAAACCTGTAGGGTGGCCTTTTAATTCCTCATTTAGCATTTTATTATATTTCTGCTATATACTAAGCACTGTGCTAGGTTCTGGGGATATAAAAATCTATAAATAGTCTCTGCCCTCGAGAAGCTTACTTTTTGCCAGAGACACATGTACATGGATATGCAAAAAAGTTAGAAGGTCATTTTCTTTTTAGAGAGAAGGCACTTAAAGCTGTAGTAGTAGGGGAATGTATAGCTGGGGGAATTAAGTGAGTTAACATACAAAGGACTTTGTATACCTTAAAACATGATATAAATTAGCTAGAATCATATCTATTATATAATCATAGATATGATTATTATTGAAAACCATTGAAAAGGTAGGATATGGAATCTCATATATAATGAACACTAAGATGCTAGACTATACAATACATGCTGGATACCTAGAGTACATCCTTTCCTCTTTCCATGCTCAGTTTCCTCTTCTTCCCAATGAAGGCATTGAACATGATCTCTAAATTCCCACTCTATATAAAATTCTGAGTTTCGGACTAGTTCTCTGAAGTTGGGAGGCAAGGGGTTCAAAATTTCTCACTGAGAACTTAGGTTCTGTAAGGCAGTAGACACGTACTGAGCACCTACTATGGGCCCAGCATGTATGTACTGAGCACCTACTATGGGCCCAGCATAGATGTATTGAGCACCTACTATGGGTCCAACATAGATGTACTGAGCACCTACTATGGGCCCAGCATGTATGTACTGAGAACCTACTATGGGCCCAGCATGGAGCTTGGCCCTCCTAGGGCCGTAAACAGGAGATACTGGCTTTGAGATTCCCCCCCAGAATTCAGTTGTCCAGTTTAGGCGCCAGCACTCCTGTTGAATAGAAACTGACCTACACCTCTGTGGATGACTTCTAAGGATAAACTAGCTCATGCACATTATCCTACACCAAACAAGGCTTAGCCAATAGCAATGTTTGCTTAAGCTTGTTGCAGGAGCATTTGCCAGGGGCTCTCGCCCTTGATGGCTGAAGAGGAGAAAATGCCTGCAATGCATTTTCCAAGGGAGTCTTTAGCCCCATGTAAGTAAATAGATGACATGGTGCATCAGTGCTAGAGAGCTTACTCTAGTCTGGGAATAGCAGCTAATTGTCTTCTTCCTCCCTCCCTCCCTCCATCTCTCCCTGCAACTGTCTCTTTCTTTCTTTCTTTCTTTCTTTCTTTCTTTCTTTCTTTCTTTCTTTCTTTCTTTCTTTCTTTCTTTCTTTCTTTCTTTCTTTCTTTCTTTCTTTTTTTCTTTCTCTCTTTCTTTCTTTCTTTCTTTTTTTCTTTCTTTCTCTCTCTCTCTCTCTCTCTCTCTCTCTCTCTCTCTCTCTCTCTCTCTCTCTCTCTCTCTCTCTCTCTTTCTCATAGTTATTTTATAAAGGTGAACAAGCAAAGTTTGAGTCATTCAAAACAAAGGAGAGGATACACAGATAAACAATGAAAGCAAGCAGGACTGACACAAGGAAGCCACTGTTAGATGTACAAGCTGAGAAAAAGGGACCAATAGTTTATGAAAAAATTGCCTATACCATGAATTCTTAATCTTTTGGGGTCTTGAACCCCTTTGGCAGTCTGGTGAACCTATGGGCCTTTTCTTGGAATCAAGATATTTTTAAAATAATAATAGTTTTTTTTTTAATTTTTCGAAATCCATTCAAAGATAATTTTCAACATTCACCCTTGCAAAACCTTGTGTTCCAAATTTTTCTCCCTCCTCCCCTCATCCCTACACAGCAAATAATCCAATATAAGTTAATTATGTGCAACAGAATCACATTTTTTTAAAATTAAGAAAATACTAAATTTCAGTTGGAGATTAGCAAAAATAAAGATGTCATTTCCCTCCTGAATTTATAGAGTCCCTGAAATCTACTCACTGGTTCATTAATGGCCCATGAACCCAAGAATTAGACTAAGGGTGGGCTCATAAGGAGTAATCAGTGAAAGGCAGAGATGTTTAGTGTAGCACAGAATTACAGTTGAAAGGAGAGAAGGAACTTTAAAGTTCATGTAACCCACCTTCCTCCTTTTAGGTATGAAGAAGCTGAGGCTCAAAGAGAGGAATGGACTTGTCCAGGGTCACACATAGGAGCTGGAAGGAACCTCAGAGGCCTTCAATTCCAGTCTGTCATTTTACAGAGAAGGAAACCGGGGTCAAGAGAGACAAAGCGATCTGCCTCCATGGGGCAAGTCACCAGTGCAATTCAAGCTGAGTTTCTCTGACCTCAGATCCAGTACTTTTTCCACTGGATAGCCTGCCTCCCAAAATAAAAACTCACATTTAAGTAATTAAGTGATTTAAGTTCTTCCAAGTGATCAGAGCTCCTGATTGCCTAACTGAGCTAAAGTGACGTTTCTGTAAACTTAGTTCCTTGGGATGTGCTATAAAGGATGTTATTTCCCATTTTTAGGATGGGGAAGCTTTACAGGGGGCTGGGAAGATGAGTAGCTCAGGCTTCTTCTCTGTTAGACAGAAGGTCATGGAGAGGACACACAGTCCAAGCTCTCTGATACCGATGGCACCTGATACACAGGGGGACGTGACAAGGGAAGTCAATGTGTCATCATTCAGGTACAGGTGATAATTGAATCGTGGGGAACAAGCGACCAGTTGTTCCCTGTTTTTTTGTTCACCAGAGACCAGGGCTGGAGGAACAGCCACCAAGTAACTGCTAATCTCTCTTGCTGACACCTCCAAGTCTGGTCAATTGATTAATTCAATGCAAGAACAGGTGTGGAGAAGATACCTGCTAATCTCTCTTTTTGCTGTCTTTTCCATTCTGGCCTCTTCCCAGGGATCACCTGACATAGGGAGAGCACAGTGTGTCCCTCTGACCCAGCGTTCAAGATGGGGAAAGGTCTCCCTGAATTAAGGAGATGGGGAAAGGACCAAGGATGCAGGTTTAAGGGGTTGCTGCCATTGGTGGTTTTGACACAGGTCTGTTCTCCTACAGAAACTATAGGAGGGATCTGGACACATTTAGCCTGAAGAGGAGAAGTGTTGGGGTGACCCACAATGATTGTCTTCACAATGATTTGAAAGGCAGCCTCCTGAAAGAAGGGTTAAACTTGTCTACTTGGCCCTGAAGGATGAAATCAGGAGGGATAGGGAGAAGTTGGTAAGAGGCAAACTTAAACTTGATGTCAGGGGAAACAGCCCTCCAGTTATGCTGCCCCCAGAAGAATGGCTGCCTCAAGAGGTGGGCATTGGGGTTCCCCTTCCATGGGAGCCATTTTCAAGCAAATCATTGTTAGGTTTGTCATCCATAGAGCTCTCATTCTGACATGGACTAGACCAGGCAGCCCCTGAACTCCCTTCCCACTCTGTAGTTCAGGGAATCTGTAATGATGAGGCTCCCTCTGCTCCCTCTTCCACTCTTCTCTTCTCTCACTTTTCCTTTTGCTGCTCTTTCTCCTCTAGTCATTCATACTCTCAAGCAGGAGCAGGGTGGCAGATTATGGGAGGATGCCTCTCTGTGATAGGCAAAGGTGTCATGTAGAATACAAAGAGGGGATGGCCAAAAACGTTCTCTGTAGAGAACAGAACCTAAAATGGGGCCTCTTCTCTCTTTCCTCGTGAATCATTAGCTTCCGTGGATTCAGTTATCATTTCGAAGCAAATAATTCCCAGATCCAGCCTCAATCAAGAAAGATGAGGATTCCCGAAAGGTTATCAGATTGAGCAATTAAAGGAGATCACGAGTGACTTTTGAAAGAATACTTTCAGTCGAATGGTGAGATTTTAAACCATCTAGCAGAGGATCTAAAATCTAAACTCAAATGAGGAGAGAAGTGAAGGCACAGAAAGTAGCTGGCTTTCTCAAAGAGGTTAGCCAATAAAGAAGAGAGATCCAAGCCAGTAGCTAATAGGGATGGTAGGATCAAGTCAGGGAAGAGGAATGGAGACGGGGGAAGATTCCCCTATTTATGGAGTCAATAACTAAAGAGAGATTGAGGATTAGAGAAACAGTGGGTTTGAGAGGGGAGGAAATCTGCTGAAAAAGATGTGATGGAATGGGATTAGGATTATGTGTAGGATACTTGGCCTTGGTCCTGAGTGAAGGAGAGAGTGGGGGAAAGCACCTGAGTGACGTGAGATGAGAATAAGGAGGCGCTCTTAGTGAATAGCCTCAGTTTTTTTTAATTGAACTATAAGGTAAGATCCTCCATTGAGAGGGTAGAGAAATTGGGTGCCTTGGGGGGGGGTGTTGAGGAAAGATGAAATGGTCTGGAATAGCTGCTGTGGTGATTGCAAGAGGTGATTAGGGAGGTATCAAAATTGTTTTCCCATAGTGAGGGTACAATTGAGATTAGGTGACACAGATTTGTAGTGTATCCCAGGGGTGTCAAACTCAAATAGAAACTGGCCCTGCTAATCCATACTTAGGGATCCCTGAGGACGGAATCCACTTGGCTTTGTTTTAAAATGTAATATTATCTGTGTTTGATTCTATTTTCATTTATCCCGTTAAATGTTTCTCAATTACATTTTAATCTGGTCCGGCAGTACTTAGGAATATTGTGGGCTCTGTGCATCTGCAGGCCTCATGTTGACACCTCTGGTATACCCCACCAGCGGGGGTTCATGATATTCAGACTTCTTTCAATAGCATATGAATGAGAGGGAAGGGAATAAAGAACAAGAAGAATCCAAAGTTGCCCCCCGCCCCCACCAGCTCTCTGCAGGACATTTCCGACAGGATGTCCCAAAGGCATCTCTAGCTCAACACGTCTAAAACTCAGGATCTCTTCCCTTAAACCTCCTCCTCCTCTCATCTTCTTGATTTCTGTCAAGGGTATCATTATCCTTCGGTCACCCAAGCCTACAACCTCAGAGTCCTCATCCAATCTCCCCTCCTTCTCACTTTTCCTACCTAATCAGTTGCTGAATCTTAAGTACTAGACTCAGAGTCAGGAAGACTCGGTTTTGAATCCTTCCTCAAATATTTACTGGCTGTATGACCCTGGGAAAATCACATACTTTTTCAATAGCTCAGTTTCTTCCTCTGTAAAATGAGAGGGTGACAGTGACCTCTAAGATCCCTTCTGGCTGTCAATCTATGGTCCCATGACCCTTCCTTCCACTCTGGTTCAGGCTCTCGTTACTTTTCATGTAGACTTCTAAGCTGACTCCCTAACTGGTCTCCAAATGTCAACTATGGTAGGATGATATGAAATGCTTTCTGTTGACAGAGGGGTTTTCCTGAAAACAGAACCAGGAAAAGATTTATGTGCACCCTTGGAAAAGAACAACAACAACAAAAAGAACAAACAAAAAAAAGAACAATGACAAAAAAAGAACAAATGGGTACTGCCTATAAGAGACTGCTGGGATTTCATTTCATATGATGATTTATGACAAGATAAATAACTGCTGGGGAGGAAGGAGTGTGATCCTGGTTTTCAAATGTATCTAGACACATTTCTAGAGGGTCCTTAATTACGCTACCCCTTCAAGTCTCTGCCCATCTGCTCCGGTCCAAATACTTGTTTTACCCCCAGTGCAATGAGAATTTTCATGAGGGGTTAATGGGAAGGAATAGCAAGGTGACAAAGCACAGGGAATTTGGGGAATGATGAGAGAATCCCGACAGATCAGAAGATTTCAAGAAAATGTGGCAGGTGGCTGAGGTTTCCAACCGGGTTGAGGGAAATATTCCGTGGAATGGCAGAGTGGAGGGTAATGCCAGAGTTAATCAATAAACATTTATTAAGCTCCTACTTCACGGCAAGCACTGTGCTAAGCACTAGGGATACAAAGAAAGGCAAAAAACTCCATCTTTGCTTTCAAGGAGCTCTATCTAATGGGGAAGAAAATGTAGACACAGCTACTTAGAAATAAGAGAAATAGCAGAGAAATTGAAAAGAATAAAGGGAGGGAAGTCAGTGGCAGTGAGGGAAACTGGGAAAGGCTCTTGTAGAAGGTGGGGTTTTTGCTGAGACTTGAAGGAAGCCAGGGAAAGCAGGAGGTGGAGAGGAGGAAGGAAGGAATTACAGGCACTAGAGACAATCAGACAATGGAAATACACTGTCAGGAGATAGAATGTGCAAGGAACAGCCAAAAGGTCAGCACTGGATGCTAGAGTCCTTGTATGGGGGTAAGGTATAAGAGGGCTGGAAAGGTAGGAAAAGGCCAGGTGACAAAGGACTTTGAATGCCAAAGAGAGGAGTTTATATTCCATCCTGGAGGCAATGGGGAGTCACTGGGGGGTCTATTAAATAGGATGGTGACATAGTCAGATCTGCCCTTTAGGAAGCTGGATTTGACATCTGAGTGGAGGACGGGCTGACTGGGGAGGGAGAGTGAGGCAGGAAGTCCAATGGGCATGCTACTTAAATAGTCCAGGAGTGAGGTGATGAAGGCATTCACCAGGATGGTAGCGGTGTCACAGGAGAGAAAAGGACCTTAGATGAGGGATGTTTCCTAGGGGAAATTGACAGGAATTAGCAGCAGATAGGGTAGGTTGAGAGAGTGAGAAGAAGGTGGGTGAAAGAGAGGGAGGAGAGGATGCTAACTAGACTGTGATCCTGGTTGACTAGGAAAATGGCAGTGCCCTCAATAGTAATAGGGAAGTTTTGAAAGGAGGAGGCTTTCTGGGGAAAAGATACTGAGTTCAGCTTTGGACATATTGAGTTTAAGATGCGCAGTTGAAATGGGAGACTGGAGGTCAGGAGAGAGATTAGGCTTGGACAAGCAGATCTGGGAAGGCTAAGTGATCATTGACTCCATGGAAACTACTAAAATAGGGTAAATAAAATAAAATAAATGCATGGAAAAGTGTTGGATTTGAAGCCAGAGGATCTACAAAAACTTGAGGGATATCAAGCATGTCCCTTTAACTTTTGGATGAACGTCAGGCCAATATGCTTTCGACATCTCCAAGATGGGGTGAAAGGGGAAAGCAGATGGCTCTATCGCTGTCATTTGTAAATCATTCATCTTCTGCTGGTTTCTTTCCTTCAAGTCCATCCAGATGAACACCAGATTCATTCCCCAGAGAGCCTTCTTCTCCAGACTCTAGGCACTATTGGAGAATCACAAAGTCAGGAAGATGTAAAAAGGTAAATTGAGGTTTGATGTCAGGAGAAAATTCAGAGTTTGAGCTCTTCTAGAATGGGACAGGATGTTTTAATAGGAGGTAGGTTCTTCCTCCTTGATTTCCTATCAGAAACTGTCAGCTGCCAGGTATATGATATTAGGGATTTTAGAGTATGAATGGTGGTTCATGGTCCAGTCCATCTTTCAAGAATGGCAACTCTTTAGAGATGGTCTGAAAATATTGTTCTTGATCCCTCTGCAATCTTTCTTCTACCACCTACATGCCCTCTGTATACCTGAGACAATCCCATTAAAGGGACTAAAAACTTCAAAATGCTAGTTCCTTTCTTTTGATGTCCTATATTTCTCTGTAACCTTTCCAAAAATTAGACATCTTAAGCTGGATCTTCCATAGACATCCCAAATTCAACTTGACCATCAATGACCTCATCATTAGACCATATCCAATCTGTTACCAAGTCAACCTTAATAACATTTCTTGCATATGGCCTCTTTCTCTCCTCTGCTGCTGCTGTCCCTGCCTCCCTTCATATAGGCCCTCATCACCTCACAGTCGGAGCAGCATGCTGGTCGTTCTTCTTGCCTTAAGTCTTTTACTTCCTCAGTCCATCCTCTCCTCGGATGTCAAATTCACCTTCCTAAAAGGCCAGTCTGTCTATGTCACCACCCTAGTCAATAAATCCCTAGCCTCCAGGATGAAATAGAAAATCCTCTGGTATTCAAAGACTTCCACAACCTTTTCAATCCTCTTCTGCCTTTTCAATCTTTTTATACCTTAGTTCCACACATTTATGCCAGTTCAGTGATGCTGGTTTTCCTTGCTTTTTCTCATATAAAATATTCTCTCCTGACACTGGCTGCTCCCCACTCCAGACTAGAATGTCTCTTCCCACTTACCTTCCCCTTCTGGCTTTCCTGACTTCCCTTAAGTCTCATCAGAAAGCCCACCTTCTACAAGAAGGTGTGCCTTATCTCCCTTAACCTAGTGCCTTCATTTGAGATGATCACCCATTTATCCTGGATTTGTCTTGTTTGATCATAATTATTTGCTTATCTCCCTCATTAGACTGTGAGCTCCTTGAGAACAGGACTGTTTCTTGCCTTTCTTTGTATCCCCAGTGCTTAACACAGCGTCCGATATATAGTAAGTGCTTAATAATTACTTATGGATTTGACTTTGCCATCCAGGGGTCATTCTCAGCCCCGTTTCCTGAGTGAGCTTCTGGGATGCAGTTCTCATTTGGTTTGCCTTCAGCCTCTCCAGTCACTCTTCTGGGAGTTGCAGAAATTAAGAGCCAAGGAGATACCTCAGAGGCTAACTAATCTAAGTTATATGGAAGCAAAAATCTCATTTGTGATTTAATTGACAGGTGGTCATCTCTGGGGGCTGTGCTTATTGTCCCCCAGCAAAGGTGAATCTAGCACCTCCTGAGCCACCTCATTCTCTTTTGGACAGAGCTCATTAGGGAGTTATTTTCGTGATATTATCAAGCTGAAATCTGCCTCTGAACCTTCTCTCCATCCCTTCCATTTCTCCCCTAAAGGATCCAATAGAAATGTGGAGCTCCTCTTTTTCTTGAAAGCCTTTTACGTACTTGAGATGAGTTATAGTGGGTCCCTTCAAGTCTTCTCTACTATAAATCAAACCCCCCTAATTCCTTCCTGTAGTCTCTATAGGAGAGTGGTCCCCCATCAAATTCACCATCAAACTCCTTCATATCTTACTCTTCTCCGTAACTTTGGGGGGCCCTTCCCTATCTTGGATAGTAATTCCCCATCCTGGATAATATGCCAGGTTAGAGAGGCATACTCCCCTGTCTCCCAGGGAAGTGGCCAGAATTCAAAAAGCCTCAACGGGAGAGATCCGCAGTCCTCTTCTAAACACCTGTTCCTACACTGAATTAATCAATTAACCAAACTTGAGGATGTCAACAAGAGAGATTAGCAGCTACCCTGTGGTGGAAGCCTCCAGCCCTGGTTTCTGGTGAACAAAAACAGGGAACAACTGGTCATTTGTTCCCCACAATTCAATTATCACCTGTGCCTGAATGACAGTTATATTGACTCCTTCACCTTTGATGACTTTCCTTGACTCCCTTGGTATAGGCCTGTCTAATCCCCTAGCTACAAGACACAGGGCCTCAGGTACTTGAGGACCTCCATTATGGCTCCCCTAAATTTCCTCTTCAGAGTAAACAGCCTCTTCAATTGATCTTCTTATGGCACTTACTTGAGACTATTCATCTTCTTTGTTATCCTCCCCTGGATTTCCTCCAATTAATAGCCCTCATAAAATGTGGTGGGGCTAAGAATGGATACAATAATCCAAATGTGGTCTAATGGCAGAGCACAACAGGACTGTCCCTGGTCCTTGACACTGTATCCTCTGTCTCCTCTGTCTTTCCCTCTCTCTATCCCTTCTATCCCTCTGTCTCTGTGTGTGTGTGTCTATGTCTCTGTCTCTCTCACACACACCCCTTTTCCCTCTTTGTTATTATGAATTTAAGAAACACGAATATTTCAATGGCAAAAAATAACAGGTTGTGTATTAAATTATAAACTTCTGTTATTTTGTTTATTTTTCAAAGTGTTTGTGAAACTGAACATAATACTATCAAAGATTTGTGACCCCTTCTGAACTGCCTTCTGTTTTCTTCTGTGTATGTTTTTTGTGCTTCCTTGAAACTCTTTTCTTTCTTGTTTATTTTTTCTTGGCATCTTTATTGCTGCTCACCAAATCCTTGCCCCCAATAGAAGCCCTCCCTTGTATGAATGAAGGAATGAAACATTTATTAAGCACTTACTGTGTGCCATGCACTGTACTAAATACCGGAGTTACCAGAACAGCTGGAGTCCCTGTCCTTAAGAAGTTCCCATTCTAATAGGGAAAGAGACCATATATAAAATGGATTAGCTGGAGAGCAGATGGAAAGGTTTTATAGTTTGTGGCAAAGTAGATAGTAATGCATCTTCTTTAGTATGATTTCTATGAACAAAATCATATTCATTTCTGACAGTGAATTATTTGACAGGGTCCAGGATTTTGATGACAAGAACTTTCTCTTCTGGGTTTTCAGTAGCTGTGACTGCTGAGGAGGTTGGGGCTGCAGCACCTGCAAAAGTAGTTTCCAAGCAATTCCAATAGACTTGGGATGGAAAATGCCATCCGCATCCAGAGAGAGAACTATGAAGACTAAATATGGATCAAAGCATGGTATTTTCACTTTTTGTTTCTTTGTTTTCTTTCTAGTGTTTTTTTTCCCCTTTTGATCTGATTTTTCTTGCACAACATGATAAATCTTTCTAGTGTTTTTTTCCTTTTTGGTCTGATTTTTCTTGTACAACATGACAAATATGGAAATCTGTTTTTTTTCATTGCCGATATTTAACCTATATCAGATTACTTGCTGTCTTGGGGAGGGAGGAGGTAAGGAAGGGGAGAAAGAAAAATTTGGAACACAAAGTCTTACAAAAACAAATGTTGAAAACTATCTCTACCTGTTTTTTGGGGGAAAACCATTGAAAATTAAAAAAATAATAAAATAAAATATTAGCAAAAAAATTAGTTGCCAGGTCTAGGTTCTACCAGGGTTGCTCTCTTGGACAATGGGGGTAGGAGCTAGATTGGAAGCAGGATCATTGGTCTGTGAGTCATTATGATTTCTGAAGCTCTTGGGCAGAGGATCCCAGACTACTTTCCTTGGATCTGAGGGAAGATGATAATCGCGATGGACATGGTGATTTGGCCCAATCTGTACATGCCATCTCTGTCTCCAAAAGATTTATTGCTTGTGCCTTGTTTAACAAACAAGTGTAGGTAGCTAGGTGGCTCGGTGGATGGAGTGCCAGACCTGGAGTCAGGAAGACCCGAGTTAAAATCTCACCTCAGACACTCACTAGGTATGTGACCCTAGCCAAGTCATTTCACCTCTGCTTGCCTTAGTCCAGTAGAGAAGGAAATGGCGAGCCCTCCAGTATTTTTGCCAAGAAAATCCTATGGACAGCATTGACGTAGTCCATGGGGGTCATGAAGAGGTGGACATGACTGAACAACAATAGTCACAAACCACAAATCAACACATTGACCGTGACTGAAAATACACATCTTTTCCTGTTATCCATCACCTCTGTCAAGAGATGGGAAGTGCGTTTTATCATCAGTTTTCAGAAATCATGACTCCTCATGCATTGAGCAGACTTATGAAGACTTTCAAAGCTGCTTTCTTTTATATTGCTGTGGTTGTTGTGTAAATTGTTCTCTTGGTTCTACTCACTTTCCTCTACATTAGTTCACACAAATCTCTCCAGGTTTCTTTAACCCGGTGCTTTCCTTTCATTCCTTGCAGTATATATTCCGTTATATCCATATTTAATCATTGGTTTATCCATTCTCTCTAGTAGATATCATTTTAATTCTCAGTTCTTTGCCACTAACCGAAGAGGGGCTATACTGTTTTTGCATTGATGGATCCTTTCCCCTCTGTCTTTGATCCCTTTGGACTATATATATGCCTAGGAGCAATATTTTGGGGTCAAAAGTTCTACAGAGTTTAGTAGATTGGGGATGAAGTTCAAGGTCACTTTCCCAAATGGTGAACGAGGTCATAACTTTACCTATACCTTGGTAGGCATTAGGCATTAGGTATACTAGGTAGGCATTAGGATGCCTATCTTCCCAGAGACCCTGAAACACTTTCTACTTTCATCTTGTATCATCTTAGTCAATTTGATATTGATAGCCAATTTAATGAGATAGAATCTCAAGAGTTGTCTGAATTTGCATTTTTCTTACTATTAGTGATTTCAAACTAAGTTTGCCACAGGGGAATCAAAGAATAAATTGCAGGGGGGGGGGAGTGGCTCATTTTCTTTGACATTGCGAGGATACCAGTGGAACATATATATATTTCCATGTAGACTATTGATTTTCTTTTTTTTTTTAACCCATGTTTCTTTAAGACATCCTTTATATCAATCTTAAATAGAAATAAAGTCACTAAGCCCTTCAAAAGCATCTCTCCTGGCTGCATATTGATTTAGAAAACCACATATTAACATTATCTATATTTTACTGTATTTTTGTTTATTTTGTTAAAGATTTCCCAATTTAATCTGGCTAAGCAGAGTTGACAAGTCTTATGGGTCACATGTTTGACACCTCTGCTTTATGGCCCATCTCCTTCATAATTTCTTGTTTAACAAACAAATTTAACATGATTTCTTGCAAACAATTCATGGCCACCATGTGCCTCCATTACCCCTTAGGGAAACTTGAATTTCATTCCTTTAGAAATTCTAGTGTTCCAAGATTCTCAGTCATACAATGACACTGGAAAATTTGGGTCATTAAAAAGATGGACCTTTGTTTCCAGGAGAAGATTGGATTCATTAAAAGAACTTCACAATTTTCCCAAAGCACTCTACTCCATTCTCTTCCTCCCCTTTCATCTGAGCCCAAATCACTGTCCATTTGCAGTCTGTCCAAGATATACATATGATTCATGTGTGTGTATTTTTAACAATTTCTACAAGCGTGTGTGTATGTAAATATCTTAGGAGGAAAGGAGAAAAAAAATAGAAACAGAGAGGAGAAACAGAGACACAGAGAAACAGACAGAAAGACAAAGTCAGAGACAGAGATAGAGAAATACAGAGAGAGAGAGAGAGAGAGAGAGAGAGTAATGAACTCTATTTTTTTTCAACTTCATCTAATAGTCTAAAACAAGGATTCTTAACTTCTCATTCAGTTGGTTTTTAAAACTTTTGCTAATTGTGTTTCAATATAATTGATTTATTTTCTAATCCTCTATATTTTATTTGATTCACTTAAAATATTATTCTGAAAAGGGTTCTGTAAGTTTTATATCTATGACACCAAAAAGGTTAAGAAGTGGTCTAGATAATAGATAATCTTCCCATCCACTTGTTTTTCCAATGTGGGTACTTAGTCCAAACTCTTTCGTGTATTTATGGTTCTCATAAGGAAGATTCTCCGGAAGTTCAGGAGGTATAATCTGTAGAATATCAGCCACGCCAGGAACATCTGAAGGACCTCAGCACAGAGAGGGAATCCTTCTTCCACTTGGACTCTGTGCGGGCTCTCCTCCATGATGGTGCAGACACCTTTGAAAGCACTCACCTTCCTGTTTTCTGACTCTGCTTATTACTAATCAGAGGATCATCAAACTCAATTCTCTCTCTCATTCTATCTTTCAAGGAACCTTGTGTGATTTTGACACCTGCAAGGGGGACACCTTCCTAGAAACTTAAGGCAGCAATTGGCTCTACTGAATCAAAGGCATTCTCCAGTCAACAAACAGTAAGCAGAGAAAAATGTTGTCATCATTCCCATTTTTCAGCCAATTGTGTGATGGGAAAATTGTGATCCATTGGGAAATATCACTTTCTCCTAATCCCCTCATCAAGGACGCCCTTGATACTGGCACAGATATTTCTCATAGCAAGTATCCCATTTAAATTCCATCTCATTAGATTTCAGCCCTGCTCACTGAACCTTTTTGCATCCTGTCAGTTGTCCCTCCCCACTCTGTGTCACCTGCGGGTGAGATAAGCCTGCTATCTCTGCCTTTATCCAAACCATTGATAAAAACCGGTAAACAGCTGGGGGCCAAGCACAGGTGCTAGGGGCGCTCTACGGGAGACCTCCTAGTGATAAAAGCATGAAGACAATCTTACCCCCTTAGCAGAGGGCTGAGTTCTTTGCCCCCGTGAGTTGCAGCAAAGGCAACGGAACACAATTTCAATGATTTTTCTCCATTTACGAGTGCAAACGTCATGGTTTATTGTAACATCCCTTTTCTTGCTTTAATAACCTCAGACAGGTTAGGGGTCGGGCCACTGGTGTGTTTGCACCACTTTCTCCGGGGCCTGAAAGGTTACAGAGGGAGCACTCTCCCCCCCAAGCCCAGTGTAAGCAGAGGTGGGCACGGGTCATGGGTCAGAGCTGTCCATACATTTGGCCTGAGGTGCCTGCACACTGGACTTACGCGCTCTAAAAATAAATGTAGCTAGCTTTTCTACAATACCTTTAAGGCTTGCAGAACATTTTAAAATGTATTATTCTAGAGTGTTGTTGTTTTTTTACCTTAATAAGCTGGTTTGGCAACTTAGCATAGGCGAAGCCATTTTGGTTTTGCCTCCATTTTGTTCTTCAGCTGTCTTGAGGAAGCTGTTCTTCCAAAACAAGATAAGCATCTGTGTGGAACAATATAGGAAACAACATCTTACGCGACTGATAGATACGTGCAGATTCTCTGATGAGATGAAGCTCCAGTGCAAAATATCATCAGCAATTTTAGCGGGGATTTTAAAGCAAAACCTACCCATCAAATTATGTGATAAACAACTTTGGAATCCCAACAGCTAAAAGTATAGACAGCTCACACGAGCGGCCCCAGCCATTAGCTTGTTCCAAAGGTGCTAGGAGATCTGACTCCCTCCTTCCCCCTGCCGGAGATTCAAGCAGCCTGGGGTGGCCTAAAGGCGCTGCTGATTGACGGCAAATTTCTAGACAACCACCTGGATCGACATATAAGACCTCAGGCTGGTCAGAGAGGGAACCTTGGGGAGTCTGAGAAGGGGGGGGTATCAAAACCTCATCAACATCCGGGAATAGTTTGTTCTTAAAGGAGTGTATTGTTTTGCACACTGATTGATAAAGTTTGATTACATGATTCGAAAAGCATAAATCTAATTAGTTCTTCTGTCTACTAGTTAACATAAGCGAAGGGCTATACTTTATATATGCACCATGACCATTATCTCACTTAATCCTCACAACAACCTGGAAACTATCCCCATTTTACAGATGAGGAAACTGAGTCTGAAAGAAGCCGAATGCTTGGGCCAGTGTCCAAGTGAGAATTTAAGCTCAGGTCTTCCTGACTCTGAGTCCATCTGTGTTCTCTTTTTGTCTTTGCTTATGAGAGAGATTCTTAGTTTTCTGCTCAATGAATGTTAAAAGTTCAAAGGTGAGTTCCTTTTTGTTAAATAAATTACTGTGTCTTTAATATAGGAGAAGTAGGAAACCTTAAAACCTTAAAATCTTGACATCAATCAATTAGCAAATATGGTGCTCCTATTTCCACCCTTGGCCTCCTTAAAGACTCAGCTCAAATCCTACCATCTGCAGGAGACTTGCCCTTCTCTTATCCCCTGCCCCCATCCCACTACTAGAGCCTTCTCTAGGAGATTGGGGCCAGCTACCCTATAGAAAACTGATCTGTTCCAGTGATTTGCCTAGTATCTTCCCATTAGATTGTGAGCTTCTCTAGGGTAGGGATTGGGGGGGGTTGGATTTTTATTTTTTATTTTTTGCTTTTCTTTGTATCCCCAGTGCTTAACACACTGTCTGGTATATATAGTAGGCACTTGATAAATGCTTCTTAATGATAATGTTCCAGTCATTATGCTGGGTGCTAGAAACAGGCAAAAGTGAGAGTACTCCAACTCAAGTTGACATTCTAATATGTGCATATTATAGGAGAGGCTTGAGGCAAGGGTTCTAGCTACCAGGCTAGTAATATGGAGGGAAGGAGGGGTGAAGGAAGGAAGGAAGGAAGGAAGGAAGGAAGGAAGGAAGGAAGGAAGGAAGGAAGGAAGGAAAGAAGGAAGGAAATGGGGGAGGAAGGAAAAAAGGAAGGGAGGAAGGGAGGGAGGGAGGAAGGAAGGAAAAGATGGAAGGAGGGAGGAAGGGAGGAAAGGAAGAAAGGAAGGGAGGGGAAAAAAGGAAAACTTTATTAAGCATCTACTATATGCTAAGCACTTTACAAATATTAAATCATTTGATGCTGACAACAACCCAAGGAGGTAGGTGCTGTTATCTCCATTTCACAGTTGAGGAAACTGAGGCAGACAGAGGTCAAATGATTTGCCTAGCTTCATATAGCTAGCAAATGTTTGAAGCTGGATGTGAATTCAGTTATTTCTGACTCCAGGCCCAGTACTCTCCCACTACACCGCCTAATATGTAGGCAAGAGGTCCTAAAGGTTTGAACCAGAGTGGTAGCTCTGAGTAGACAGGAATAAGATTGGAGACTTGTCATGGAGGTAGAAATTCAAAGACCTGGCAAGTGAGTGGACATAGATGGATGAGGGAGAATGAGGAGTAGAGGATGGCACCAGGCCTGCCTAATTGCTGACTGTTTCAAAGATTCGGCAATCTCTTAAGGGAAAACTGGAGAGAAAAGAGCAGAGGTGAGGGACTATGGATGTGGGCTTGGTGCGTTTTGCTGAACTATTATTTTTCTCCTCATTGTTACTCTTTGTTATAATGAATGGTCCTATGGAGGGGAGGGATACGCTGGAAAATGGGGGTGATGTTAAAAAAGAGATCTAAATCCAAATGTATTTTTTCAAGACTGATCTTGGTCAGACAAATAGCTGTTGAGCATCTGTTCTGTGCAAAGCACTCTGCTGGGACTCAGGGACTAGGAACAGGAGTATTGAGGCTCTTTACTTAAGGAGCATATAGTCTATTAGGGGGACAGAGCAAGATCGGTAGAACCAGAGCAGTAGCATTTGAGCTGTATCTTGCAGGCCTCCCAGGATTCCACGAGGCAGAGTTGAGGACAAAAACATTCTAAGTATAAAACACAGAGAAGGGGAAACACGACATCAATCAAATTGGGAACAGTGGAGAATATGGACATGGGGACAGTGTGCCGTGGGAAAGGTTGGACATACGAGGATGTGGCAACCACTGCATGGCTCAGAATCCCAAACTGGACTTGGTAGGTGACAGGAAGCTACTGAAGAATTGGGATCAAGAATGCTATGGTCAGCTCACCATATAGAAGAACTTGATCTGGCAGTGATGGAAAAGATGTGGAGGCAGAAGCAAGAGGAGGCTGGGAGGGGAAACCAAATAGTCATTTGCAGTGACATCAGAAGCAGGAGCGTTGGTAGTGTTCAAAAGAAAAGATAATGATGGCGTATATACTTAACAGTATTTTCCACAACAGAATGTGAATTTCTTGAGATAACTTCAGTTTCGGTAAGTCAGACAATGACTGTTAAGCACCCACTTTGTGTCAGCCACTGTGCCAGGTAGTAGGATACAAAGAAAGGTAAACAGTTTCTGCCTTCAAGTAACTCTCAGACTAACAGGGGAGGCCACATGCAAGTTACCAGTAAGTGTCTGAGGCTGGATTTGAACTCAGGTCTTCCGGACTCCAGGCCCAAAGCTCTATCCACTGAGTCACTTAGCTACTGAGATAGAGTGAGAAGAAAGTGGGCAAGTGAGAATGGATTGTGGAATGGTTGGAGGCAAATGAAGTATATGAAGACTAGAAAGGCAGAAGGGGCTAGGTTATGAAATCCCACCCATAGGCTTTTATATTTGATCCTGCAGGAGGTAGGGAGCCCCTGGAGTTCCTGAGCAAGGGACTAACATGGCCTAACCTGTGCTTTAGGAAAATCAGAAGAGAATGGATTGGAGCAAGGAGAGACAACAGGAAATCAGTCATAGTCTGACCATTATGGCTGCATAAATGGCCACAGACCACTTAGCTCCCACTACCTACTGGTAATTAGAAATTTGTACTGGACTGAATAACAATCAGGAAATCTAATGGGAAATGACAGTAAGTGACTTCTTCCACTCTGCAACTGCATAATATGTCAATGAGGAACACATGGCAGTTGGAAAGAGGGCCCGCCAGAAAAAGCAGAGACAATGCAAAAAACCAAGAAGTCTCCCAGGATGCCCAGAGACATACCAGAAACATTCAAATCCCACAAGGTTCTGTGTGTGGAGTCAGCAGGAGAGGATTCCTTGAGAAAGACCTGGAGAGGCTAGAAGGCTGTATGTGGAAGCCCCATGGACCACTAATGACCAGGGCATCTCTGGGGTCCCTACCTTTCCACTTTGAAATTATATGGAGGATCATGAAGATCCAACACTTGGAACCTCAAAGGTCGGGGACGGGGGGAACCCAATCCCTGGAAGTGAAGAAATATTAGAACATCAAAAGACTTGAAAATATGAAAGAAAATTTAAGGTATGTGTTAACAAAGGCAAATGACCCCAAAAAATAGGTCAAGGAGAGAGATTTTAAAAATAATTGGCAGGCAATATAACAAAATGAAAATACTGTCTAAAATAATTTACTTAATTCCATGTCAATCAAACTAACAAAGGAACTAGAAAAATCACCTATAGAGCAGAAAAAAAAATAACAAACTTCATTGTGGGGAACAAAAGGTCAGGAATCTCAAGGAAAATCATGGGGAGAGGGAGTGGAAAAGAAGGAAGTCTAGTAGTTTAAATTCAAACTATACCACATAACAGTAATTATCAAAAAATATTGATACTGGTTAAAAAAGAGAAAGGTTCATGGGTGAAAGAGATGAGATATAGGATACACAGAAGCAAACAAGCAATAGCCTGGTGTTTGATATACTCCGAGATCCCACCTCCCAGAGTAAGAACTCACTATTTGACAAAAAGTGTTGGCAGAAATTAGATTGAGACCAACATCTCATACCTTATTCCAAGATGAGCTCCGAAACGTGTATAACTTAAGTAGGGTGGAGAGGATCATGGACACTGAGTAGATCAGAGTCCTGGAAAGTTATTGTATTCAAGAATCAGTTTATATGTTGAAGTCCTCTGGTAGGAGGGGAATAGATAAGATGGAAGGACTAAGATCATTGAGGAAGGAAGAAGACCCCAGGGTCTGAACAGGGTGCTAAATTTGGATCACCTAAGCTCAAAGGAGGCAAGATTGCTGAGTTATGGTCATAGAGGGAGAGTCTGGTTGTGGCAATGGGGAGCAAGGAGTGTTCTAATTTCACACACACACGCGCGCGCACACACACACATACACACATGAAGATGATGAGCGAAAGTACAACCATTACTAGAAGGAGTGGCCAGGGATAGAGCGTCATCAGGCAAGAGCAAGGTCTTAGTAAGATGCAGAAGATGGAAGGAGTGGGGAACGCAAAGGTTTAGAATGAAAAGAAGTTTGCTTGTGTCCCAGAGATCATAGGCGAAGGGGCAGGCAGTTCTGGAGTAGTGACTCCAAACTGTGGGAATGAGGGGAGTTGTGTTGTTGTGTTCTCTAAAAGGACCAATGACATCAGGAGAATAATGTCTTAACTTGCAAATGAATTGGATTTATGTGAGGAAGAGATGTGCAAAGTCATCAACCTCACTCCCTCCTCCAGAGACATATGGGAGTCCAACATAGGGCCACATGATTAGCTATGGCCCCAGATGCAGTCAGAGAACTCGGCCTTTTTAAGCTAAGATCTTTTCCTGGTCTCAGTTTGTCCATTGGGCGTTTAAAGGCTAGGTAGAAAAACTGAGGCAAAAGATGGCCTGCTTTGTTCTCCGGGCCTGAGCTGGAGGTGGGGTAAAGGGAGCAGCCACTGTGGGGTGGGGAACGGATGTAGACATCAGCAGCCAGGGGTTGGACATTTCTGGGAGGGAAGAGTATAAGGGAACGCAGGGATGCTAACCCTTGAAGAATGAATCCCGGTAGACAAGAAGCAGCAGCTGACAAGAGATCCATGGATACGTGACTAAACTGTTCAAGGTTCTCCTTCAAAACTCTGACTAGAGAAGTCCCTGGGGAGAGGAGGGGGGTTTGTCTTGGTATCCCCAGTACCGAACACAGTACCTGGCACATAATCCAAACTTAATAAATGGTTGTTGAATGCGTGATTATTTTTAGCAAGCTTGAGTGAGTTGTCTCTGTTATTAGTTCAGTGTATGGTGGGATGATTTATGGAAGGCCATAGCCAAGAGTCACACAGGATGGAGTGCTACACCCACCACTGGAGGGAATATTCACCTTGATGAAATCTCCCATGAATCCAAGAATGGTAGTAGGCAAATCACTTAATGTCTCTTTCAGTGGGCATAACGTCCCAAAGCTAAATGAATTATTTCATTGTTGTCAATTCTCATTCTTTTTAATCAGATGTCTTAAAGGGGTTATCCACACCCCCAGAACCTCAGTTGGAGTTAGCCTCCGGTGATTTCTAGCCTGTCTCATTAGATTTCATTTATTTGCGGTTGGCATTCTTATCCTTGTAGTAGCCATAGAAAGGGCTGGGGAGGAGGTAGGAAGGGGGGCAGAGCAAACCTGTAAAGCTTCTTTTGTGTATTGTGACATCAACACACTTTTCCCGGAATCCACTTCCATCAGTTCCATGAAAGGTTCTGTAGGAGTACAAAGTACCACTCTTATTTGGGACTGAGTAAACATGCCCTGCCCAACGTAGATCAGGGCAACCATCCCCGAGGTGGGGTGGGGAGGCGAGGTGGGGGGAGGCCTGGAAGCAGGGGGTGACATGGGGGACAGAGAAAGTCCTCATCCTAAAATGCGCAGGGTAGCCATTGAATATACTCTTAGCTAATCCCGATTGTGTCGAGAAAATGCTCCTCCTGCTGATGTCCTTGGGGACACATATAATAAAGTTTCAACTCAATAAATGCCGGACCAATAGCTTTCCAAGAACTCCAGCAGAAGCGGGCACAATTGCCCTGTGTGGTTTCCTCGGAGACCTCTTTACTGCATCGAACAGAAGATACCGACAGTATTAACTGACTGTGTACCTAATGCGTCCACATCCACAGAGTCATGAGGAAGGATGGGAGTTAGTCCTGGAGCCCGAGAAAAAGAACAGAAACCAGGCTAGTGTTTCCTAGAAAGGACTAATCGGGCCAGGAACCAGATTTCTGGGCAAGAAACCATATCAGAAGCAGCTGCCGGAGAAGGTCTTCTCGTGGTTTAGGGAAATCGAAGCTTTATTATCTTTGGCAGAGATTTGCCAACAACTCTGGTCCTTATGGGGCTCTCAGCTAGGCAGACATCTATCTGAAGGACATCTTGAAAAAAAATTGACCTTTATCTGTAGGAGCAAGAGATCCTTTGGCGTATCTTTACTTTGCTCTTACCACAGAAAGGAGGAGCATCACTCCGTCTCTTGCCCCTTTTCTAGTTTCCATTGGCCCCAGCCAAAGCACTATTCTTCTTTCAATTACCCTTCTTTCTACCAGATACCATCTGGGTGTATGTGTATAGGGGTGGATAGATAGTGTGAGGGAGCTATGGGATCAGAGAGCTCTAGAGCTGAAAGGGAACCCAAACCCTTCATTTTCCAGGGGAGGAAACTGAGGCCCAGAAGAGTGAAATCAACTGCTCAGGGTTACATTAGTACCAGGGCCACGAATCTACCCCGGGGCTTTCTGATTCCATAACTAGTCTTTTGTTGCCTCCCCATAGGCTAAAGGAGGCCGTGGGCACTTTTATGATTGGGGGTATATGGGACAGTGGCCAGGGGGGATAGAAGGAGCAAAATGCATGGGCACATTTGGTTGAAAATCTGGGGAAACACTTGTGCTTCAGTGGATGTATTCATTCTGAGAATCTTGGCCCTGTAAAACCACCTGAAATGCTGCTACCTTCCTTCCAATAACTTCTCTGCTCTCTTTCAATCAAATTATCTTGTACTATTTGCACATTTGCATAGCCCCAAATTCTCTCTTCCACCCTCTCCGCCCCCACCCCCTTTTTCTCTTGTGTCTCTCTGTCTCTTTGTATATCTTTCTGTGTCTCTGTCTGTTTGTCTCTCTCTGTCTCTGTCTGTGTATGTCTCTATCCATCTCTCTGTATCTCTCTGTCTGTCCGTGTGGGTCTCACTTTCCTTTCATTTTCTGTGCAGTATCAGGGTAAGTCAGATGAAGGCCCCTGTTGTTTGGGGAAACAGGAAGATTATAAGAAAACTGAGTCTTTACTTTCTTTGCAAAAAAAAATATATTGATATCTTTTGTTTTCATATCACCTTCACTTCCCCAAATATCCCTCCCTCTTTCTCTACCCGGTGAACCATTCCCGTAACAAAGAGAGTGAAATAAAAGCAGTTCAGAAAAACTAACCAAGTCATTAACCAAGTCTGACAGTTTCTACAGTGCTCCACATTCCCTAGCCCTCCACCTCAGCAAAGAAAGGAAAGAAGCTCTTTTTCTCATCTCTTCCTTGGGCCACATCTGATTATTATAGTTACATATCATTCAGTTTCAATTTGTGTTCCTTTTAAAAATGCATTGCTCTCGTTGTTTTCATATCACCATTGTTTCCAAACACGTCCCTCCCCTCTCCGGCGAGCTCTCCCTCTTCACAAAGAATCTGTAAAGCCTTAAACTGGCCACTAGAGCAATATCTGCCCTTCTCCTTTTCAGCCCTTCCCCTTCCACTGTCCTGCCCTGCTGATTCCCAGCTCTTGTTCTCACCTGCCTTCTCTGCTCCTACTTTCGAGGGGGCCAGCTCTTGGCCGACCTAAAGACTCAGGCTCTCTGCTCCCCACTTTACCCATCTTTCCTCCACTGCCAGCCACCCCCTCCAATCTCCTTCTCTTTCCTTGAGTCCACTTCAGCTCCATCTCCCCCCCCTCCCCCTTTCTGGCTCAGTAGATGGCCACGGCCATCCAACTGGGATTCCTTTTTCCAGTTCTATAGGTCCAAAACATTTCCCGCGTCTAAAGGCCTAGTGCATTCCCGGCATTCCTTGCGGCGGGAATGCTCTCCTTCCCTCGGAGCTCAGCTCGGGGCTACCGGGCAATGAGCATTTAGGAAGCACTCAGAAAGTGCCAGACGCTTTGCTTAGCCCTGGGGGACAACTGAAAGCAAAAAGAAACAGTTCCTTCCATTCAAAGGGGAAAGCAATACACAAAAGAAAGTTGAAAAGTGAGAATGGGGTGGGGGGGATAGTACCTGGGGGGCTATGGGGGGTACAGGCCCATAGACTCCGAAACGGAGAGCTGAGGGGAATGGGCCTTGCCCCTCCCCCAGCCCCTGGGAGGAAGTCCGGAGTGGGAGGAGACCGGGAGGCCGTTCCTGAGTGAGAGGCCCCCAGGTGCCGAGGAAGTCTCCGGGTGAGGAGGCAGCTGGGCCTAGATGGCAAAGTCCAGCAGGCCCCGAAGCAGGCCAGGATTTTCTTAATTCTCCTCAGCTGCGGGCACTCCCTTCCAGCCAGGTTATCTCGTCTCGATTTCAGATGGATTTTTAATATTCTCGTGTAAGTGCGGTAGTTCCCCATTTAGACTGGAGCCAAGTCAAAAGCCCCAAAGAGACAAAGTTAGAGACATTTGAAATGTAAATGCGAGTCCTTGCGGATGTAAGGCAGGCATTCCACACTTTGAAAGGGCTTGAATGTCTCCGCTGCATATGAAAAGGCCTCCCGAGACAATGAACTTGTTCCTGGGCCCAGAATCTACTGGAATCTGGTGGCCTCCAGACCTTTGTCCCCAACCACTCATCTGCATAAGACTCGCCAATGTAACCGGCTCACCCTAACAAACAGTGGCGTCCCACGTTAAGGGAACCATGCGGTGAAGCAGGAAGGATTGTACCACTGGGAGGCTAGACCTCTTCCCCCGTTCCCTCCCACCCAGGGGAGCCTCAGGGCCCGCGAGCCTCAGAGCCGACTCCCGAGCCTCAGAGCCGACTCCCAGGACTCAGAGCCGACTCCCAGGCCTCAGCCGAGAGTTGCTGAAAGAACACAATAGCTCGTACACTGAAAAGATCACTGTAACACTCCAGGAAAAACCCCACCAGCAATAAATACTAAGCTAACTTGGAGATGGTAGAGGTTGCAACTGTCCATTGGGAAGTGATTCCAGGGAGTTCATCATATCGATCTGGTCAATGGACACAGTTATCTCTGAAGAGCCCAGTGAGCTGCTTGGTCCAGTCCCACGGCATCCCCGTGCAGAGACTCAGTTGTCTAGCCCAGGTCAACCACAGATCTAGAGAACAGCAAACCTGCCCGATCCACTCAACTGCTGAGGTACATGTCCTAAGAGGAGCCAGCCCAGACTACCAACTGAGCAACTCATTATCACTGCCCCCCAGAGTGAAATTCGGGGTCTGGAAAAAAGCAAGCACATCAAAGCTCTGTGGTTGCAGACTTTCAACTTGCCTCCGTCACATGTTCCTGCCAAATACCTTGTTACTTTTATAGGTATTCAAGGCTCCTCTTTCCCACTTCCCTCCGGGATTCTGTGTGTATTTGTGAAAGAGGGTACCCTAGGTTTGGGAGTGGGAAAAGCTTTAGAACTCCTTTTTTCTGCCATGCCAGTTGAGGAGATGCCTTTTGTCAAAGTTAGGTGACTGATTGTCAAGGGGAACTGACTGTTCTCCAGTGGGGGCTCCCACAAGGTTCCCCTAAACCCAAAATGCCCTTCTAGGGACTCAACCTGCTAGTGACAGTGCAAGTTAAGAGAGTAAAGGGCGCTATGACCTATGTACATGCGGTCTCCGGTACTAGATTTAAATTTTTGAAGGGTGGGATAATTTTGGTTTTGTATTTGTATTCTTAGGGCCCAGCACAACGTGTGGCAAATAGTAGATGTTTAATAAATACTTATTGATGAAATCGATCAAACCATGGCTATCCTCCTCTTCCATCCTCCACACCTTAGAGAGTTTCTCTACCCATACTTACTATCCTCTCCTCTTCTGATCCTTTGCTTAGCTAAGGCCAACTACTCTCTTTCTTTCCTGAATCCCATTGCCTGTCCTCTCAACTCTTTGAGACATTTGCTTCCTGGATCATTCTCTCCCTTTCACCTTCAATCTCTCTTTCTCTGAGAACTCCTTTATCATTGCCTACAAACTTACTCAAATCCTTTTTTCCTTTGATCCAGCCCAACCCTCAGGCTCTATCAGTAATTTATGCTTCTTTTCTCCCTCTACACTTTCACTCTTATGGTTTTGTTCAGCTGACTATGCATATGACTAGCAGATCCATCCATTTACCCTAATCTCTTCCCTGCTACATTTATTAACTGCTTGCTGGAAATCTCCACCTCCATGTCCCTGTGGTCAACTCAAAGTCATCAGGTCCAAAATGAAACTCATCTTTACCCACAAAGCTTCTCTTCCCTATACTGTTGCTAACTTCCCTGTATTGTTGAAGGTACCATCATCTTCCCAAGCTGTAAGTTTTAAAATCTAAATTCATCTTTGGCTTTGTTCAGTCACGACTCACCACGTCCAATCGATTGATGTGTGTTGTGACTGTGTCCATCTCTTGAGGATTCCATTTGGGATTTTCTTGACAGCGATATGTTTCTGTCTCCAGCTCATTTTGCAGATAAGAAAACTGAGGCAAACTAAGGGAAAGTGACTTGCCAAGAATCGTGCAGCTAATTAGTATCTGAGACCAGATTTCAACCTCGGAAGATGAATCTTCCTGACTCCAGCCAGACTCGGGGCTCTATCCACTGCAGCATCACCTAGCTGCCTATTCCAATGTCTGTACCAAGAAAACCCCCAAAAGGGGTCACAAAGAGTCGGACACGGCTGGAAAAACTCAACCATCTATTGGTTTTACCTTCACAATATCTGCCCATCTATCACCTTCTCTCTACTCAAGTGGCCATTTCCAAAAGGACAGAAACTAGAGCCTGTAAATGATAAAACAATGAGCTCAAACTTGATTCCTGTAAACATTCCAGATTAAAGAGAAGGAGAACAAACATCTGGAAAAAGAAGCAATGAGCAGAGAGTCAGTCTGGCTTCAGGATCAAGTCATGCCAGACTCAACTCATTTCCTTTGTTAACAGGTTTATTTAACTGGTAGATTAGGGGAATGCTGTTGATATTTCCCTTAAGACAGTTTCCCTGGATTGTAACCATGCATTTGATAAAGTCTCTCATGCAATTCTTATAGAAAAGATGGAAAGATGTGAGCTACATTTTAGACTAATTACATGGAGGCAGGACTGACGGAATGGTGGGATCTGAAGAATCTTCATTGGCGATTCAATGTCAGCTTGGTAGGAGGGCTTCTTTGGAGTTCCATGTGTGTTTGGTCCCGTATTAGTATAAACTTTTTGGTTTGAATAAGACAGAAATAGCACGGCTATCCAATTTGCACATGTTACAAAGCTGGGAGGAATAGCTAACATGCTGGGAAAAAAAGAGATAGGATTCAGAAAGATCTTGATGGGTTAGAACATTGGACCAGATCCAATAAAAAGCAATGCAACAGGTTTAAAAATTGAGGCTTGCACTTGGGGAAAAAAAGAGATAGAATTCAGAAAGATCTTGATGGGTTAGAACATTGGATCAAATCCAATAACATGCAATGCAACAGGTTTAAAAATCAAGGCTTGTGCTTCATGTTTAAAAATAACCTTTGCAAATCCAAGATGGAGGAAGCATGGCCAGCCAGCATCTTTTCCTTAAAAAAAAAAAATCAAAGTTTTAGTGGACCAGCGATTCACTAACCCTAAATCCAGTATTATATGATGGTCAAGAAAACTACTAGGATCAGGTCATAATCCTGGTATGTCCTGCTCTAGTTAGACCTCATCTGGAATGTTGTAGTCAGTTCTGGGGAGTACATTTATTGTAGTATAGAGAGAAAGCCTCCCAGGATAGTGAAGGACTTCAGATTCCTGCCGTATGGAAATTGGTTGAAGGAAGTGGGGGCATTTAGGCTGCAGAAAAGAAAACTTAGGGGTGATGCAAGACCTGTGTTAAAGTCCTTGAAAGGATGATATGTGGAAAAGGGATTAGGCATGTTCTGTTTTGCCCCAAATGGCTGTACCAGGTGGAATTTGCAAAGAAGCAAATTTAGACTTGATGTCAGGAAAAACTACCTACCAAGTAGTGCTTCCCTGAAGTAAAATGGGCTGCCTTGGGAGGTGGTGGTTTGCCCTTCCTGGGAGTCCCTCAAAGCAAAGGCTAGGATCACTAGATATGCTGTTGAAGGAATGTGTTTTTTAGTGATATCCAAAGTCCCTTCCAATTCTGAAGATCTGATTATGCGATTTATTTTATGGCTCTCAGAAGCTTCGTAAGGGACAGCCTGCTATCGTACCTAGAAGGTGGCCTTGGAGTCTGGAAGACCAGAAAATCCGGGTCTTTTGCCTCATCCAGGCTGTGAGATCCTCGGCAATATTTCAGCCTCTCGGTGCTCGGAAAAGTTTGCAGAGCAGTTGCTGATATGCATCGGTAGAGGGAGTTTCCTCACTGGGAGTTCCCTTTGTGACTTAACACAAGCATGAGACACCAACGAGGCACACAGAAGAACACACCATCCAGACCAGAAGCTTTGGAGTCACGAACATCTCTCTTTCCCCCTGAACATCAAACATCTTTGAGGCTCATGCCATATGAAACCACATACCATTTTAATTTTGTTTATTTCCTAAAACGATAAGTAGTGTTCATCATGATGACAAGAATAACTCCCATTTATATAGTGCTTCAAAGTTTACAGAGTCATCCTTCTCCTTCTTCCCTTTGGGGTTTTCCAACTTTAATTTGGACAAGGACCAAATCCAATAACAACTTGCATACTGCAAGAAGGATGTTGAGTGATTAAAGCTATAAGGGTATATAATAAAGTCTATTTCCCAAGCTCCACAGAGGCAGGTATGGCCCTACTTGATGCAGCATATAAAATATCATGAGAGCAACGGGCCCACTTATATTAATGGAGTTTTGGGCAAGGCTGATTTCCACTACTGCAATTCACACTCCTCATGATAACTACAGGTTCTCCAGAGGATTTGTATAAAACACGACCATCACGATGCAAGAATAGCTAATGACAGGGAGAGTGGCGAACACCCTATTACCAGTATTCAATAAGCAAAAATCCAAAACAACGTTGAAATTAAATCAATCGAGAGGCAAAGAAATTACAGAGAGAATGAAGAGAGGGACCCACAAGAACACAACGATGACCTTTGTTCACTGATATACCGTGTTTTTTTCCTCAAATAGATTCTATCATTATGGGTAAGGAGCCCACAAGTGGAATGAATTAAAATATTAATAGACTAGGTATTATCAGCTAGATAGAATGTGTTAAAACAGGTCAAATCCTGCAACCTGTGGGTAGAGCTTCAGGGAGCTCTGTCAGTCACTGACAGCTCTTACAATGAGATATTACTTGGCCAGCCACTGAACCCCTTTCTAAAAATCGGGATGGGCCTCAGAGGCACTGGGTACCATCTTGGTCTCGATACAGAAAAAGGAGCATAATGGACAGGTTCCGAGTTCGGAACCTGAGCTGTTGTCCCACCTTTGTGGTGGTGTGCTATGTGAGCTTCTGTAGGTGACTTCCCTTTTCTGGGCTTCCAATTCTTGCTCTAGAAAACAAGGGGCTTGAAGTAAGGGATCTCTAAGTGGAAGGAGATGAGGGCATTCGGAGACCAGCAAGTGGCAAATGGGTCCTGGTGCTGCTGTGACCATCTGTCTGTATTTTCCCCAGGACAGAACAGGGACTCTGTCACTTTGCTAAAATCCTACGTCCCTTGGGCCTGCTGGCCTTAAAGCCCTATAAATAAAGGCCACAAAGTGAGTCCAGCAGGACCTGCTCTGATGAAGACATGCTGCTGGCTCACTACTTCCCTTCCTAAGTAATCACAGACACACATACAAACTCACACACACACACAAACACACACACACATACACACACACACCCCTCAGCAAAAACTTTGTCAGGAATTGAAGTCAATATGGCTAGCCTATAAAGTTTCATGCTCTTCCCTTTTTGAAGATGAAGACAACATTCCTTTTTCAGTCATGTCTCCCACTGCCCCTGATCTTTCAAAGCCCACTGGCGTGGGCTCAGCATATCTGACAAATGGTCCATAGTTTGTCCATACTTGGCAATTCGGTCTCATTTAGGGCAGCGTTCTTACCCATCTCCCGTACCTTTGGCTTCAGTTCCTTGGTAGTCATTTGGTTCTGTCTTTCCCAGACTAAAGAAGTTTACCTTTACCAAAGAAAACGAGCCCATTGAGAGTTGAATAATTCTGGGATGCGTCTAATGAGATAACTAGTGGCCAGCCAATTGGTAAACATTTATCAGACGCCTTTTCTGTGCTAGGCACTCTGCTAAGTGGGAGTGGAAAAGTTTGGTAGAGCTGTTGGAGTACAGTGCGATAGTGAATTAATTAAGAAGGGAGAAAAGGATTGCCTTGCAGCAGTGAGGACCCAGATGAGGTTATGTAGTAGACCCAGTAGGAGCAGTTTCATGATTTTCTCTAGCTTCATTGGACAGCACATGGGTAGGAGTCAAGGCAGTCATCCAAGGTTGAGGCTCAGCAGGATGAGCTTAGAAATAGTGCAAGGGGGCAAAGGACTTGAGAGAAGAGGGCAGTTCAGAGTTGAACAAATTGACCAAGGTGTCAAGATGGGGAAGGGAAGAGAGTGTTCAATGATGGATAGTAGCCTTGGAAAGAAATGAGTGGCGAAGGAATTGGAGGGTATAGAGAGGACCAAGAAAGGATTTGCGATGGCAAGACAGAGGAAGAGGTGGAATGATTATAGCTTGTGATCGGATAAACGACTTTCAGAATTTATAAGCATGGAAGTAGAGCATTTATAGATGATGACAATATCAAGGATATGATCCCTGGTCCTATGGTTATTCTCAGAATCACAATTTCAGGAGGTAACTCAGCAGCTATATGACTCAGCCTAAACCAGAAAGAACTCCCTCCTATAGCATACCCCAAATAAGCCTCTGCTTAAAGATCTCCACGAAGGGAGAACCTACTACTTCTTAAGGCAAGGCCAGGGGCCCTCAAACTTTTTAAATAGGGAGCCAGTTCACTGTCCCTCAGACTGTTGGGTCGGACTATAATAAAAACAAAAACTTTGTTCTGTGGGCCTTTAAATAAAGAAACTTCATAATCCTGGATGAGGGAAACGTCCTCAGCTGTCGCATCTGGCCCGCGAGCCCTAGTTTGAGGACCCCTGGGCAGGGCGATCCACTTTGCCATCATTGTGTAAGAAGTGTTTCCCAATACCAAGGTGAAATTGACCTCTTTGTGACTTCTACCCTTTTCTCCTGGTTTTACCCCCTTGGTCCAGACAGAATATGGCTCTTCCCTTTCATAGATGCTGGTGATCCAAAATACAGCTTCCCAAGCCTTGTCTTTCCCGGGCTAATACAACCTCCTCAACTCTTTCAGCTTATTTGAATCTGACTTGACTCAAGATCCTTCAGCATCATTCATGGAACCCCTCTTCCGGACACTCTCCCACTTACAGATGCCCTTCCCAAACGGTGGTGCCGGGACTGAACTCAATAGTCCACGTGAGGTCTGCTGAGGACAGAGGGCAGTAGGAGTGTCACATCTGTGTTACTGCAGTCCAAGATCCCATTAGCTTTTCTTATTTTCACATCACACCCTTGAATCATATTGATCTTGCAGTCCACTAAAACCTCTAGTTTTTTTTTTTTTAAACAAATCAACTGTCCCAAAGTTTTAGGCAACATGCAAGAGGACTTGATGAGAGGAGCCAAGTTTGATTTCCTAGGGATCACTGAGATGCGATGGGATGAAAATGATTGAAAGATGGTTTTGTCTTATTCAAAAGAAAGGTCAAAAGGAGAAAGGCATAACATTGTATATTGATATGGTATTTTTCCCCCTGTAGAATTTTTATCTATGGGAATCCTCCTGTCATTTCTCTGAGGCAGCTAGGTTGTTCAGTGAATAGAGCAGTAGGCCTGGAGTCAGGGGGACCTGAGTTCAAATCCAGCCTCAGACATTTATTAGCTGTGTATACCTGGGCAAATCACCTCAGTTTCCTCAATTATAAAATGGGAATAATAACAGTGCCTTTTTCCAAGGATAGTTTTAAGGACCAAATGAGATAACATTTGGAAAGTGTTGAGCTGAATAAATGCTTGTTTCCTTCCTTCATTTCTTTCTTCACAATCTCTAAGAATGGTGACTCTTCCCCAAGGTTCCTATCATTCCTACCCTAGCCACGAGTTCCTCTGTGCTAGTGAGTTCCGGCACAGAATCTCCCCTCGTTGTTTCTTCCACCTTTTGAAGGATGAAATTAACTGCTCTGCTTTTGGCAGACAAAGAGCTCCAACAGATGTCTGGATAATTGAAGGCTCAGCACTGCTGTATCATGCTTCTGGGCCAGGTTCGTGATCTGTTTCTCAAATTCTTCATATATTTCCTTGTTCTGTCCAGGCTCTCATTGTACAAATTTGTCTCCTTAATGCACAATATTATACCACTCAGCCCATCTCTTTTACCTCTCCTGTTTCTTTTGAATAAAGCATGCCTGTCCCAAGCCACGGTCCACTTACGGGTTTTGTCCTCCCGACTCTCAGTGATATCCGTGGGGTCCGGTTTGTCGTGCTCCCGGTTCGTTTTCTTTTCTATCTAAATTTAGACATTCGTACGGACCCTGGAGACCCTAACGATGCTTCGTTTGGTTTTATCTCCTGTGAACTTTGGGATGAGAGTGGGGCAAGGGTTTGGGTTGGAGGTTTCTATTCCTAATCTTCTTCCTTCACTACAGATTTCTCTATGGCAGCTAGCTTGGTAGAGGTCCATAAGCATCCCTCTCTCTCCTACCCTTTTCAGCTTAAAGCCATTTGATTAGATTTGCAAGACATTTGGGCAATGCCTTCTTACCGACCTTTTTAAAGAATACCCCATTTAGGCTGGGATTGGGTCACGTCTGTACCAGAAGGCAAGATCCAGAGGACCAAACTCCATACTCAGACACCGACTTTTTAAGCCAAAGCAATTCATTTCCCAAGTCAGCTTTTCTGTTTCATCCCTGTTCTTTAAAGGCTAGTGGTTCTGAAGACTTCTTGGGCAGTCTTCTAGGGAGCACTATCAGCTTTGCCCACGTAAATCAGCAAAAGCGGTACATGGCAGGAATCAGCTGGAGCAAACCTCAGAGATTCCCTATGATGAGTTGGATGCACAGCCCGGGAAAATCATCGGCTTCTTTACTGTTATTATACATAGAAGGATGCCTCAGCATAAATCTCTGTGACCCTCAGCTCCAACCACCACTGTCTCTCTTCCTGTCAACCCTTCTGGATGATCTGTAACAATTCCGTCCCTCTAGCACGAGGCGATTATTTCTTGGGGGATGGATAGCTGCTTCCTCTTCCCTCCCAGTTCTTTCCTCTGGGAGGATTCAAGAGTATCTGGATTCAAACTCAGATCTCCCCAACTCTTGGTCTAGTGTTCTAGTCACTGAGCCACCTAGCTGCCTTAGAAAAAGGATAGGAAGATTCCCATAGACAAAAATTCTACAGGGGAAACACACCACATTGATATGCAATGTTATACCCTTCCCCTTTTGACCTCTTTTATTTTTTTGAATAAGACATAGCCATCCAGAGCCATATTTCATTCAGAGAGCCATTTTTCCTCCTTCCAACCTTCTGGACATGGGTCCCCTCTATGCCACTAGATTGCTTTTCTTCTTGGTTTCACACTGCATCAATCCCTTTTGGGTCCATTAGGTCATTTTGTCGGTCCTTAGATAAGGAGGAGACGGACATTTCCCAATCCTTTGACGTTCTTCTAGGTCGGAGACCATCCTGTACTTGAAGCATAGAGGATCACTTGGCCAAGGAAGAGAAGCAATCATCACAGACACACTGCAGGGTCCTGCAGAGTCTTTCCTGCTCTCCATTCTTGCTAGAACTGAGATCCTCAATCTTTCTTTCTTTCTAGTAACAGGAGCTGCCTGTGGCAAAGAACTTGGGCCTGGTTTTCAACTCAAGTTATCACTCTTCTTCTCACCTCTTAAATGTTCCCACTGACAGCTAGCAAAGCCATTTTAGCAGCTCTTAACACCTCACCAGCTACACCCGTGTCCTTCTCACATAACCTCTTACCTTGTTGGACCATTTGTTTTCCTTATCGTGTCTTGCCAGCTCCCTTTTCCTCGAGCCCAGCTTCTTCTGCTTCTTCTCCTCCTCTGATATTTCTCCTCCATTCCTTCAATTTTGGCCCTTTTCTCCATTATTAGAAATATCCTTCTCTTTCTCCGGCTTAAGTCACAGACCAGCAGAGTTGGAAGGGGCTCAGTGGCTATCTAGCTTAACCAGTGCCCAAAGAAAACTCCATCATAATGTACCTAGCAGCCCTTGGATCCTTTAAATTCTTCTCCAATCTTCCCGAGCATCTTTCCTATATTCAACGATGGGCCTTCTTTACCTTTCAAGGACCTCCAAATGCCCTGCCCAAGTCCTTCTTCCGCTCAGCTCCTCTCGCCCCGCACAATCCACTCTTTTGGAAGTTTGAAAAATTATAATACATGGTCTATATCAGCTCAAAAAAGTAGATCTGGACTTGAGGGCTTCTCAACAATTGTTTTATTATCTATAATTTGCATTTGGGCCCATCCAGAAGTCTTCCTGGGGCCATGAAAAAATGGTTCATTTTAGGAGTATGTGGTTTACTTCTTGCAAGTAACCAAGACTACCAAGTACCTTTTTTATAACATGGATAACAACTAAAAGAGGGCACAGTTGGTATCTCTTACTCTGAGCTTCCTGGCTGCCACCTCCCTGAGGTGGCTCAGTGACTAGAACACTAGACCTGGAGTTGGGGACATCTGAGTTTGAATCCAGATACCCTTGAATTCTCCCAGAGGAAAGAACTGGAAGGGAAGAGGAAGCAGCTATCTGTCTCCCAAGATATTTGTACAGAGAGGTGAAGTCCGGCTAGCCTCAGAGCACTGTTATTTCTGGTTCTAGAACAGTTCCACATCAGCTTTCTTACGTCCCTTCTTTGGTTCGGTGTTCTCTTCTCTGTCACGGGCCACCTTTATCCTGGCTCTGGACCTCAGCTATTCTGCAGCTCCCAACTTGCCCGAGGTACTTCCAATCATTTGTCTTTCAGTCGCAGCTATCACCTCAAAGTTCTTTCATCTACATCATAGTTCTTCCTTTCAGTGAGTCCTGTCGCTGTACTCCGTTGTGCATGTGCTTTGGGATTTATAGCATTATGGGAAATAAAGTCCTTTCCTATTAATTTATGTGTCCTCTTGCAATATCTTAGTCAATCGCCAATGAGAGGCTTATATTCTTTTGGTGTGCATCTTTCTAATCCAGTGATGAATCTTCAGGGAGAGGTTTCTTAGCCCGGAAAGAGACTAAACCACAGTGCAAACCTATCTAGGAAAACTGTAATTCCCAGCAAGCCATGCAGCTCTTCCGAAACCTCTCCTTGACGTGCAGGGATTGGTGTAATATGAGCTACCCAGTTAAAATGGGAATAGAAAAGAGAGGAAAACTGTGAGAGATTTGGGAAGTAGTTGTCATAGTTTGAAGGAACTGATTGGATATTGTACACAATGGAAGAAGAAGAAGGAAGTCAGAAATAATACCAAAGCTGTGAACTCGGGAGACCCCAACAGAAACTCACTCTACCCTTGACTCCTCCTGGATGAGCCCTTTGGCTTATTTTGTAGGAACTAGGTACACTTTCCACTTCAGTCTTAACAAGATCCCACAAGAATATCCTCCCCTTTACTCCCCGGCACTCTGGAAGAGGTACTTCTCCCCTAGAATATAAGTTTCTTGAAGGCAAAGACACTCCTGCTTATATTTATAACCACAGTGCTTAGCACAGTGCTTGACACATAGTGAGTGCTTACAAAATACCTGCTCCTGTGGGTTCTGTCTCTGTCTGTCTGTCTGTCTTTCTGTATCTCTCTATCTCTCTGTCTCTGTCTCTCCTCTCTGTTTCTCTCTGTCTCTGTCTCTTTCTGTCTCTCTGTCTCTGTCTCTGTCTTCTCAAAGACACCAGGGCCATGTTTGGGCCATCACCAGATACCCTGACTTTTGTCTTGCAGCTGGACTTTGATGACTTTGGAAGAGAGAGGGAGGCTGACAATCCTGCTTAAGTTGAATTTTGGCACAAGCCAAGGCGTCCCCCGCACTGTCACGGGTCCTCTCCAGAAAAAAAGGACAAGTGCCGCGCCGCACGGACACCGCTCTCTCACGTCCCCATCTTTTCTCTATCTTGTGGCACTGCCATTTACACAAAGCCGGAAGGCAGAAAGGGAAGCACATTCTCAAGGGAGGCCACGTACAAGTAGTGAAAAATATTCCAGAGGAAGCCAGCGTCCAGAAGGAGGAGTGAGAGAAAGGTGGAGAAGATACCCGAGCCTCAAATCTGAATTGGGAGTTTGAAAGGAAGGAAGGTTAGCCTTGACTACTGGAATGAACGAGGGGAGGAGAGGGAAAGACTGAATGAGTGAGTCAGGAGCAGAGGAGAAATAGGAGTGAGAGCCTAGAAAAGGAGACGGGTCATAATCCTGGCCTAAGTGGGGTAAAGCTTTGGTAAATCACTGAGACAGAGATTTTATTTCTCTAGACAAGAAGGTTAAGGATGTGAGTGGATCATGGGAGCTGTTAAATGAGGAGTCCTCCAGAGAGAAACCGAGGCTGTTCTCCTGGAGGAGCCAGAGTCCTGCCATGACAAGGGGACAGAGTTTAGAGACTGGAATAGTCTGGATCAGAAGGGTTCTTGTCCCTCTGTGACTTAGGAGTTCTTCTACCAAGATGGGGTAAGGGAAAAGCATAGGGAGGGGTTCTTGTATGGAGAGTAGTAGGCCTCTGACCTGGTCTGAGGATGCCCAAAGAGCCTGAGGATGCCCTTACAAAATGGAGAGACATTGCTAGAACAGTGGGCATGTTCTAAAATGTGGATGACGGGAGGAAAATGACTTATGAGGTCAGGAGGAGGGCTGCGACACACACACTCGAGGAAACCCCTGAGCCTAAAGAGTGAGTGGAAGTGTGGGACTCCATGAAGTGGGCCCCTTTTCCTCCAGCATCAGGAGAAGAGGAAAAGCAGCAGACTAGACAAACAGGGAAGGGATCATCAGGAACTCTATAGGGAAGGGATGAGATGAAGAAGGAGCAGAGAAGAGGCCATGGAGCATATTAGACTTGCAGTTAGCAAAATCTGGGTTCGAATCCCACCTAAGAAACTGACTAGCTGGGACCCTAGCAATCGCTTAACCTCCCTGGCCAGTGGTTTCTGCCTCTAAATGAAGGGGTTGGACCTCTAAGGCCCTTTCCACTTCTAAATCCACCATCCCATGAAAACTCTGGGAAAAAGACAGTGAGAAGCAGCAGAGTGTAACTCCCCCCTCACCACTCCAGCTAAACAAGAAAGTGTCCCATGGTGCCTTTCTTTGTGTCCGCAGGGCTTAGCCCAGTGCCTGGCACCTAGTAAGCACTTAATAAAGGCTTGCTGAAGATTCTGGAGGGAAAGCAGCAGTGCTAGCAAGGGAAACATTGAAAGGAGGCAATTCCCGCAGAAACCCCCCCAAACTAAAGCCCAGCTTTGTCACTCTGTCAGTCCACTGCTTCTGGTGTCTGTCCCCCTTCCCCCACCACAGCCCCAGGGGGCCCAGTATCCCTCAGGGTGGTGGCAGTTTGAGGCACCAGTTTATTCAGATTCTCCCTTTGGCAGTGTCCCAAGGGGGCCCCACTCCCGGGGTGAACCGGGGCCCATGAATCACACCAGCCCTGAGGCTTGAACAGAAGGAAAGCAGCTGTGGAGGAGTGGGGGGCCTCGGGGAGGGGCTGGTGGAGGAGGGAGGAGCCCAGAAGCGTGGGGCCCACGTACAAGTAGTGAAAAATATTCCAGAGGAAGCCGGCGTCCAGAAGGAGGAGTGAGAGAAAGGTGGAGAAGATACCCGAGCCTCAAAAGCTCCAAACCTCCTTAGCAGTGGCACATGGTCATAAATCATAGAGCAGGAAGGGGGACTTTAGAGACTGAGCCCTCAACTTCTGGGAGAGCAAAGGGAGACCGGGGAGAGGGAAGGGGCTGGCGCAGGGTCACACAAAGGATCGGGATCTGGAGTTGTAAGCAAACTAGGCTGGCTAGGCCGACACTTCATTATGTAAATGGGCTACAAATTGGTACCATGGGTTCCTGGGTGTCACACAGCTAGTGAGTATCAAAGGCGAGGTTCAAACACAGTGAATTACCCAATATCACGCAGAGAATCACAAATTTTGAACTGGAAAGAGATTTTAAGGCCCCTGAGTCAAATCCCCTCATTTTACAGAGAAAGAAACTGAGGTATCTTGGGGGAGGGCCCTCCTAACTACTCAGCCAGCCCCTCCCTACAGCCTCTATATCTTAAGGTCTGAAGGAAGTGAACCACCCACAGCAAGAAAAGTGGAGGCCAGAAGGATGGGCCTGGGGAAAGGTGCGAATGGGCCCATTGCCACTCTCTGAGTGTCCTTGTGGCAGTGTCTCCACAGGCCTTTACCCCTTGGGGCCCCAGGTCCTGGCCAACCCTGGTTTGAGAGAACAAAGGCCTTGCAGCTCGGGCTGGGGGAGGGGGCATAACGGCCCTGAGCCAACAGAAGGGACAAGATGGATGAGAAGAAGCATGTTTACAAGGAAGGGTCACCACAGGAAAAAAACAATCAGCAGAGTGACTGAGAAAAGCAGATAAAGGCTGACTGAGGAAGAGACCCGACACTTGCAGACCCCGCTCGGGCTTGCCGACACCCAATGTCACAAGGATGCGACCTGTCTAGAGCCGCTCAAGACCGCCAAGGCCACAGGAGGCCCTTCGGCCTTTATGGTGCCCCCCAGTACTCTGCCCGACCCACTCCCCAAAGGGTGGCCGCCACCTGGCCTCCTCACCCTTTCCATGCCAGTCCCACAGAAGCCCTGGCTCTTAAAGAACAATAGACATCCTTCCTCACCCCCTTCCCCTCAGCTGCCTAATCCCTCATTTCCAGCCACCTCAATTGTCCTCCCAAATGCCTGACCATTCCCAATCTTCTGCCCTTTTCTCTGTGCTCTCTGGGCCTCCCACTCTATAATGAACAAATTTCCTTTTTAAAACCTTTTCTTCTAGCCCCTCCCCTCTTTTAATACTGACTGAGAACTGGTCACCTCCTGATATAGAGCTTCCTGTCTTGTCTCCCATCTGCCCTATTCATTATTTGAGGCAGGGGAGTCTCTAAAGACTTATCTCCCCTCTAGTCCTTTATCCTTACAATCATTCTCTGTCTCCATCTCTTTCTGTTTCTGCATCTCTGTCTTTCTCTGTGTCTCTGTGTCTGTCTTTCTCATCTCTTTCTCTGTATTTCTGTCTGTGTCTGTCACTGTGTCTGTCTTTCTCTTTGTGCGTCTGTGTCTCTGTCACTGTGTGTCTGTGTCTCTGTCTTTCTCATCTCTTTCTCTGTATTTCTGTCTGTGTCTATCACTGTGTCTGTCTTTCTCTTTGTGCATCTGAGTCTCTGTCACTGTGTGTCTGTCTCTATCTCTGTGTCTGTGTCTGTCTCTGTGTCTCACACTGTCTGTCTCTGTCTCTGTGTCTGTGTGTCTGTCCCTCCTCTTCATTCCCCATTACCTAACACAGTGCCTGAATCTCTCCCATTCTTAGCATTAGATGCTGCCATCACGCTAGCTCTAGCCCTCCTCCAGACTCCCCTCCCACCTCCACCCTCATCGCTTAGCAACCTTTCTTCCTTTGGGATTCAGAGCCATATGAGTTTCTCAGCCGGTTGGGATCTTAGTGGCCACATTATCTGCAGGCGAGAGGTCGCTCTCTCTCTCTCTCTCTCCTTCCTTGATTAGCTTGGCATTTGACTCCCTGATTCCTTCTTGAATAAAGCCCCCCCCCCACTCCTGAACAGCTCCAACACCCAGTGGTGTTTATTCCCTGGAGTTGGGAAGCCCCGACTACCCAGGACTCAACTCTCACAAGGGGCTCTCTTCTCCAACCTGGCTTCCCCACCAGAAGGGCTCGATTTTTGACCTTGCCGTCACATTCACAGATTCTGCCTCCTCTCCATCCAACCTGTGGCCATTACCTCTTCTCTCCCTGTGCTTTATTCTTCCTGGACCCTGATTTCTTCCTTACTGGGAACTCCAGCACCTCCATCCTTACTCACCTCCCTCTAGTCACGGTGCCTTTTCTGGCTACACTTTCTCCTCTTTCTCAATGGCAGACCAACTCTAGGTTTTCCTCCATTCTTGAATCCCTCACTCCCTCAACCCATCACTGCTGAGGCTTTGCCAACTCCGAGCCCGCAGCCCTCCCACCATCTGCCTCCCTCGCTACTCCCATGCAGTTAAATAGAGCTGGAGAAAGTCATCCAGACACGCTGCCTGGGTCCACTACGAATTTATGCCATCTAATCTCAACTGACCTTTAAGGCAATAAGTCAATCCTCCTCCTCCATAATTGCTTCTGTAGCCCACTCACCACCACAGCTGTTTTCAACCTTCTCTTCTCTCCCCCAGACTCCCTTAGCTCTTCCCCCCACCCTTTCTGCCGAGGACTTTGCCCTGCCCTTTAATGAGAAAACCAAGGCCATTCCTCACTAGCTCCCGCTTTTTCCTTTTCCCTCATCGCCCGTCAACCCATGTAATCTTCTAGATTCTCCGTTTCTCCAGGCCAGGGCGAAGTGGCCTTCTTACAAAGGCCGTGTCCCTTCCCATCCTCCGCAGATTGCTCCCTCGATTATCCTCAGCCTCTTATCTTTAATCTCCTCTTCTGTACTGGTTTTTTCCCTGATTCCTAGAAACATGCCCAACTATCCCCAGCCTTAAAAAACCCTTATTTGATCCCGCCATCTTGCTTGGCTATCTATAATTCCATATTTCGATTCCCCTTCTCAGTAACTCTTCTCAAAAAATGGTCTCTGCTCACCGATCCCACTTTGTCTTTTGGTACTCTCTTCCCTGCAATCTGTCCTCCAATACTTCTCTCAGTTCTAACTGCTCACTCCAAAGTCACCAGTGATTGTTAATTACCCAGTCTCTTTTCTCAGCCCTTGTCCTTGTTCACCTCTCCACAACATTCGACACTATCCATCCCCCTCCTAGCCATTATCTTCTCCTCCTGAATACACTTTCCTCTATGGATTTTTGGGACACTCGTCTCTTCTGCATCTCCTCCTACCTTCCTGCCTGCTCCTTCTCATCCTCTTTTGCTGGACCTTCCTTGCCATAAAGCCCATTGGCTTTTGCCCTGTCCTGGGCCTTTTTCTAATCACTCCTCCCATCTAGGTGATTACTTCCTCAGCTTCCATGGATCTGATGATCATCTCTGTGCAGATGACTCCCAGATCTCTATATCGGGTTCTTGTCTCTCTCCTGAATTCTATTTCTTTTTAAAATAATAGCTTTTTATTATTTTTATTTTTTTTGTTGAGGCAACTGGGGTTAAATGACTTGCCCAGGGTCACACAACTAGGAAGTATGAAGTGTCTGAGTCCAGATTTGAACTCAGGGCTGGTGCTCTATCCACTGCACCACCTAGCTACCCCACTTTTTATTTTCCAAATTACTTGCAAAAATAGTTTTCAACATTCACCCTTGCAAAATCTTGTGTTCCATATTTTTCTCTCTCCCTTCCCCCTATCCCAAACCCCTAGAAGGCAAGTGATCCAATATGTGTGAAACATGTGCAATTCTTCTATATCTATTTCCACATTTATCATGCTGCACAAGAAATAGCAGATCTAAATGAGAAAGAAAAAAAGCAAGCAAAAAACAACAAAAAAGGTGAAAATGCTATGTTTTGATCCACATTCAGTCCCCATAGTCCTTTCTCTCTCTATCCCAAGTCTATTGGAACTGGAATTGGCCTGAATCACCTCATTGTGGAAAAGATCCACGTCCATCACAGTTGATGGTCACACAATCTTGTTGCCGTGGACAGTTATCTCCTGGTTCTGCTTAGTTCACTCAGCATCAGTTGGTGTCAGTCTCTCTGGCCTCTCTGAAATCATCCTGCTGGTCGTTTCTTACAGAACAATATTATTTTATTACATTCACAGACCATAACTTCTTCCACCATTCCCCAATGGATGGGCATCCGCTCAGTTTCCACCAAGCTCCTTTCTGTATCACCAGTGACCTACTAGACATGATGAACTACATGTCTCATAGACATGTTTAGCTCAATGTGGCCCAAGCTAAATTCACTCTCTCTCCGTCTAACCTTTTCCCATTCTGAATTTCCTTATTCTTTTGGAATTCATTATCCTTTCACTTACTCAGTCTTGCAATCACAGTGTCACCCCTCATCTCACACATCTAATGAGTTGTAAAATCCCGTCCTATTTCCTGCCACATCTCTTGTATATGGCTCCTTTCCACCACCCTATTTAAGAACCTACCTTCTTAAGCTTTGTTCTTTTACCTTTTGTAGCAATGCGGAATAGGTTGGCGTATCATTTGGTGGCGGGTCTCACGTTGAACGGGGAGTAGAAAAGCACAAGTCAGACATGGTCAGATCACATCTGGACTATTGCGCAATGGTATTGTGTAGTAAGAAGTCACAATTATGAAGAATTGTCCGAAACCTAGGGAGACTTGTATGAACTGGTACCGAACCATATTAGTGCAATCAAGAGAACAAGATCCACAATGACCCCCTACTTTCATCATATCTTTCTCTACAATATTTCTCATATGCATCCCTTTCTCTCTAGTCCCAAGACCACCACCCTGTTCTGTCCATTGCACTTCACTTGGACTATTGTAATCATCTCTTAATTGGTCTCTATCCCTCAAGCTTCCCCTTCCTCCTCCAATCTATCCTCCACACGGCTGCCATAGTGCTTTTTCTAAAGTTCAAGTCTGATCAAGTTACCTCCCTAGGAACTAAAATCTCACCTCTCTCTCATCTCTAGGAGCAAATAGAAACGCGCCCATTTGGCATCCATACCTTCTCTAGAACGTGACCTTTTCTAGTCTTACACGTTCCTTTGTTCTATGCACTTTGCTCCAGCCATTCTGGCTCTTTAATGGATCCTCACTCATGATTACTCCATTTCCCATGTCCATATCTCGTGTCTTCTATGCCTACAATATTCTTCCTCACTGTCATTTTTTGGAACTCATGGTTTCATTCAAGACTCAGCTCAAGGATCACAGTCTTCATGAAGCAACAGTTCAACAAGCAATTATTAAGTGCTTATTATTTACTGGACCCTTGTGGTAAGAAGAGGCCTTTCTTGTGTGCTTGGGCTCCCCGCCTTATCTTGTACCTACTTTGTATGTATATTGTGTATACCCATTTATGTAGATACTATCTCCTTTCATAAAAATGTTATCTCCTCTGACAAAATGGAAACACCTTGAAAGCTGAGATTTCTTTTATCTGTCTCCTCTGCCTAAATCAAAGCTCAGGCACATGTTGTTGTTGTTTCTTTTTTTTCCAGTCCCGTCCACACCATTTCTTGACAAGGACACTGGAATAGTTTGTCATTTTCTTCTCCAGGTCATTTTACAGAAGAGAAAACTGAGGTAAACAGGGTAAATTGACTTAGCCAGGGTCATGCAATTAGTAAATATCTGAGGCCAGATTTGAACATGATTTCTTGAGAAGATGAGTCATCCTGACTCCAAGCTGGGCACTCTCTCCACTGCACCACCTATCTGCCCACTTAATAAATACCTATCAATTGATTCATTCAAGGAAAGGTAAACAAAGAAATTATCTTTTCAAGCCAACAAGTTTGGGAGAGTTCTACACAATAAAAAAAGATTGAACTTAAAGACAGAATGTGAATTCTATGTGAATTGTAGGCTTTCTAGTAAAACATTATAAAAAAAGAAAACACGGATGATATATTTCAAGAAATCAGTTAGGAAAATTCCCCTGAAATCCCGGCAACAGATGGCAAAGTAAAGAATTAGAGAATCTACAATTATTAAATAAAATTAAATTAAAAAAAAAAAAGAGAATTTACAGAAGACCAATAGGAAGAAATCCAAAGTTTGATTTACAAAGCAACATCCATTATGCTTCAGAATTTCAACGTAAAGCACATTTTGCAAGCTCCCAGAGGGGCAAACCCCCAAACCTAGTCATTCCAAAGAGAACTCATGAGAATAGGGTGGGACCACTGAGCTACCATAACAGGTTTGCTGTACTCTTTCCTGGTCAGACCATGTCTGGGCTATTGTGCAATCGTGTTGTGGAGTGAGAAGTAACAGCTATGAGGAATTGCTCAAAACGTGGGAAGACTTTTATGAACTGGTACTGAACCAAAGAAATGGTACAGAGAGAACAAGATCCACAATGAAATAAAGGGTCCCTAAAAGGAAACAGAACCAAAAAGCCCATGATGGGCCCAGAGAAAATCTAATAAAACAGACCTCTTTTCTCATGACAGAGAGGCAGAAAGCTACTAGGGCTGAATGTTATGGCCATTGTCAGAGGTGTTCATTGTATCGAGTGTTTCTGCTGAATGGTTTTCTTCATTGCAAGGGAGAATTCAATATGCTGGGGGGAAGGGAAGTATTTCTTTTCCAGAAATGACTGAGATGACAAAAAGCATCAATAAGATGCATCAAAGAAGAAGAAGAAAAGATTGCGGGAACAAACGAAAGGGAAGAAGCCACATAAGACACACGAAAAAAACCCCATGTTTTTTGGCTACATGGAGACAGCTATGGTTTTGTCAGCATCCCCAGAAGCATGTTGGGAACAGAAGCTGGTCGTGCTGTCTGTTGCTGTTATTTGGAAACCCCTCAGAGTCCAGGGTAAAAGTCAGAGACTGAGTTAGCTTTTCAGGTACAGGAGGAGGAGTCGGATAATTGAGTGGGCCATCGCACCCTTCCTTTTTCCTGCCTTGTTCTCCAAGTTGAAGAAATTGACTAGAAAGCCAGAGAGTGACTCCCGGTAGTCTCGTGCTTAGGTAAACGTGGCCGGTACCTGCAGGAGCCTGAGAGGAGATTTTCCCTTCTTCCCCTGGTAGCCCGTTGAGAGACACGATGGGGAGGTGTGAGAGCTGGGGGATGAGGCCCTTGCCGCCAGGGGGGACCACAGCTGTGTCCTGGCCCAATTTCTATTCTATTATCACTCTGACCAGCTCTTGATTTAGCATTCTTTCTTAAAGATTTAGAAAGGCCATTGTACACCGAGTTGGAATTAGAAACCTTTGGTATGAATGCAATGTGAATAAAGCCCTTTTGGAATGAGCGCTTGGCTGTTTTAAGGCTCGAAGTTCCCCATTTACACCCCTGTCATAGGCACACACAATTGTGATTTCTGCTGGCAGTTACTTCATACGCAGAGCTGGAGAGTCTGGCCTTTAGTCTTTAATGGGGAGGAAAAGACCAATATTATACTCAGGACATGGTCTCCATGGCAACCGAGAGAGCAGCTTTTAACTTTTCAACCTACCAAAAGGTGATTTCTTTAGTTTTTCTTCCATTTTTTCCCCCTGTTTCTCTGTTTTCTTGGCTTGGAGTTGTCCTCATGTCTGATTCAGATAACATTATTCCTCATTACACAGGATAAATGTTGAATGATAAGATTAAATTGCCAATAGTTACTTCCCTTGAGGTAAATACAGTAATACATCATTAATTGAGACCCCACTAATTCCAAGTTCATTTGGATGGGGGCAAAAGCCGGCTTAAGCCTATCTTTGTACTATTCAAAGGAAGGGGGGGGGGGAGAAACAGTTTCCTAAGCAGATGAATTGTGTAAACAAGATTGCAGGGGCAAGGTTTAAGTTATTTCAAAGAAGCCACTGCTTCAGGCACTTGAGGAGCATCATTTACATCCATGCAATTGATATGCTAATTACAGTAAATCATTATTAAATGGAATGTTCAGAGAATGGGATAGTCGAGTTAATTTGATTTTCCCTTAACTGGATCATAAGTCTATAGCTAGAAAGGATATTAGAGGCCATAGAGAGCCCCTGGCAGCTTGATACGGTGGAAAGAATGCTGTGTTCCGAGTCAGAGGGCCTCGTTTCCGATCCTTTCTCTTCATGCTTCCTACCTAGGTGACTCCAGGCAAATTAGTTTCACCTCCTGGTCCTGTTTTGTCCTCTGGAAACTGAGGGCATTGGCCTAGAGGGCCTCTGAAATCCTTCTTAGCTCTAGATCTAGGTTCCTATTCTTATCCCTCCATTCCACAGATGAGGAAACTGAGATTTAGGGAGGCTCAAGGTTCACACATAGGATCAGAGTTCTAAAGCTAGAAGGGATCGCAAGTCTAAGTGACTTGCTCAAGCTCGAACAGGTAGTCAGTACCAGAACCAGAATTGGTTCCTCTGACTCTATCACTGAATGGCTTGTTGCCTCAGTCAAACTGAGACCCCCTTAGCTTAAAAGGCCAAGGTCTCCCATTGCATCCTGGGTCGCCTCCAGTCATTCTGCTCTATCTCTGGCCGCTGGACCTGATGCCTCTGGAGGGGAAAGTGAAGCAGGTGACCTGGCACAGTCTTCCTTCACTTAAATCCAATTCACTTGCATCTCCTCCCTGATGTCATGGTCCTCTTAGAGAACGAAGGACAAATGACAAATGCAGTTCTTTCCCTACTGTGCTATTGTATCTAAGGCTGAACTGCAAACTGGGGAGAGAAGTTTGTTTTACTCCAGCTATTACATATTTTTCCAGAATGTCTTGAAGCGCTCAGCCATCCCATTTCCCACCCCCTTGCTTTTGAACCCCCTTGCTCACTCCTCTACCTTTGAGGTGCTTTTGTGGGCCTAGATCATTATCCACTCAAAACTCTAGCTCCTGACTCCCCACCATTGTGTTTAATTTTACCAAGCAACCAGAAAGAAAGAGGACATTAGTTCAAAACAAAAGACATTTACATAAAAGCACAAGCAGATAAGTGATGGGGAGAATTCCCCCCCCCCCCATATATTCAGAACACACTCTCTTACAGGCTACCACATAACTAGTGGGAGAGGATGCAAATGTAGAAAACATCTGCTAGCATGGGCCATTGGGGGATTATGTATGAAGATACATGGCCAGGTACAGGTCTAGCTAGAGCTCATGGATGCAGCATGCTGTCCAGTTGTTTATGTCCTATGGTGACATCATCATGCTGCTCTTTCCTGTATGTTCCATCATCTCTGCTGTGTGGTGGATTTCCACCATCTTCTGGGTGTCTCTATTAGTTCTGTGGCCACTGATCATCTCTCTGCTACCGTCTTCTTGTCTATAACCCCTTCAGGACTCGCTGATACCATTTTCTGGAATATAGAAGCTAGTTAGCCTCTCCTTGGCAAGGAAGGACACACCCTGCCAGGCGGCCAATAAAAGCCAGTAGAATATACCAGGCTAAGATTGAGTCTGTTCTTTTTGACCTCTTTTTTCCTGATGCTAACCCTAAGTCTTTGGCTTTTGGTTCAAATGTAGGTTTAGAAAATCCCTACTAAATCCCTGATTGTTAGTCTGAGTCCCTAAAACCCACTTATATAAGGACCTGGAACTCCATGAGAATTCTCTATAAGCTAGGACGAGGCTTCCCTAAGTTCCCATAATTTTCCGAGATTATCATGCGTATTAACCTTGCTACAAGAACAAAAGGGCCAGGTAAAATAGGCAGGGTCATTGGCCTCCATCTCACTTCTACATTCCTGCCTTTATTAAGTACGTCTGCCAGCAACAAAATCACTAATTTTTGTATTACATCATGACCCATAGGAACCTCACTGGTCTAAATCGACTCACAGGCAAATAAAACCTACCGAAGATGGTGGAATATATAGGAGGGTGACAATTGTAAATAGTAGTCATCACAATACAGAGGATACATATAGAGACCCATGTAATGCTGGAACTAGATAGGACCTCAATAATTTATCCAATCCAACTATTTTACAGTTGGACAAATTGAGATCCAGTACCGGCTCTGTTATTAACAGTCCATGGCAATGTCTGTACATCCTAGGAGCCATATCTCTTAACTTCTCCCGCTCTGGTGAGTGTAAGAGATGGGGTACATGTAAGATGACTCAATGACATGCCTTGGAAGTTTCCAAATGGATGGATGGATTGATGACGGTCACAGAATCTCAGAAGGCAAAGGAATGTCAGAGACTGTGGAGGTCCAGAATTTCAATACATCCAACAAGTGGTTCTCTGCTTGGAGGTAAGCTATCAAAGGAGAATCCTTTTACCTCCAGAGGCAGCCCATCAGGTTGGAGTGTTATATTTGGTTTTGTTTATGTGTATGTGTATCCGTGTGTGATTTGTGGCCTCCTAAAAGTGGAGTACTACAGAGAGGAGGTGGGGAAGGATCCTTAACTTTGAGAGTTGTAGCTGGTTGGACTGTAGTTAATTGTGATTTTACTATAAAAAATTCTTTTTTAATTAAAGCAGGTCTACTCTTAGGACTTCTAGATGGTAATGATGATGATAACGGCAGTAACAAAAGTCTTTTATAATGTTTTCAGACTTTCTGTAGAAGAGGCTACTAGGTGGTAAAGTGGCTTAATTAAGCACTAGACTTACAGGCAGTAAGATATGAATTTAAGTCCTGTTCCAGATACTTGCTAGTTTTGTAACCATAAGCAAGTCATTTAACTTCAGTTCCCCCATCTGGTTAGTGTCGCTGTTCTTTGAGAGGCTACGGACAATGGGAGAGTAATTGCATCATTGGAGAAGAGAAAATATCCTTCTACTCTTCATAAAGTCTACGAAAAATAGATGAGCGAATTTGACTTTGATTTTTAGGAAAAACAATAGAATGGCTCGATAAAGGATGGTTAGAAGGAAGTAATTAAAATAAAGAGCCAGTCTGACTTCATTTTAAACAGGTCACGCCAAACCAACCTCATGGCCTTTCTTGACAATTACCAATTGGCAGATCAAGAGAATGCTGTCAATATCATTTATCTAGATTTTAGCAAAACATTTGATAAAGTCACTCGTGCTATTCTTGTGGGAAAAAAAAATGGAGAGGTGTGGGCTAAACAATAGAATACACAGGTAGATTCAGAACTAGTTGAATGGCCAGACTCGGAGATTAGTCATTAATGATTCAATGTCAATTTGACAAGAGGTATCCAGGGGAGTACCTCAGGGATCTATGATAGGCCCTGTGCTATTTAACACTTTTATCAGTCAGTTGGAGAAAGGCAAAACTGGTATGCTCATCCAATTTACAGATGACCCACCTGGAAAGGATAGCTTCTGGATATACTGAAAGACAATCAAGTCACAAAAAGATCCTGACAGGCTAAAGTGTTGAACTGAATCTAGTAAGATGAAATCCAGCAGTTAAATCTTACAATTGGTCAAAAAACTTACTTCATCAACAGAAGATGAGGGAGGGCTGGTGGGATAATATTTGCTCTAAAAAGATTTTTTTAAATATTTAATATGCTTTTCTTTTTAAAATTTGAGTTCCAAATTCTCTCCCTCCCTGCCACCACTTCCCTCACTCAGAAGATTAAAAAATATATCATTATATATGTGAGACATACATGAATGATCTCACATACAAAACATTTCCAGATTAGCCATTTTGCAGAGAGAGTAAGACAGACAATCAGACAGACAGACAAACACACACAAAGGGAGAATTATACTTCAATTTGCATTCAGAGATCATCAGTTTTCTCTCTGAAAGTAGATACCATTTTTTCTTCTTTCTTCCTTCCTCCCTCCCTCCCTCCCTTCCTTCCTTCCTTCTTTCTTTCTTTCTTCTCCTTCCCTCCCTCCCTGCCTCCCTCCCTCCTTCCCTCCTTCCTTCCTTCCTCCTCCCTTCCTCCCTCCTTCTTTCCTTCCTTCCTTCCTTCTTTCCTTTCTTTCTTTCTTTCCTTTCTTTCCTTTCTTTTATCTTTTTTATTATTGTTATATCTTTTTGTTTACAAAACATATACGTGATAATTTTTTCAACATTGACCCTTGCAAAACCTTCTGTTCCAAATTTTCCCCTCCTTCCCCCTCCCCCCTCCCCTAGATGGCATCTAATCCAATACATGTTAAATATGTTAAATTGCATATTACATCCAAGATATGTATAGATATTTATATAGTTATCTTGTTGCACAAGAAAAATCAGATCTAGAAAGGAAAAAAAAAACCTGAGAAGGAAAACAAAAATTCAAGCAAACAATAACAGAAAGAGTGAAAATGCTATGTTGTGTTCCACACTCAGTTCCCAAAGTCCTCTCTCTGGGTGTAGATAGCCCTCTTCATTATTGAACACTTGGAACTGATACCATTTTTTCATCATGATCCTTTGGAATTGTCTTGGATCATTGTACTTATCAGAATAGCCAAGTCTTTCACAGTTGATCATCATTGCAACATTGATGTTACTGGACACAAAGATCTTCTGGTTTTTCTCACTTTACATTGCATCAATTCACATAGGTTTTGCCATGTTTTTTGGGACTCCTCCCCTCCATAGTACTTCATCACAATCATATTCTTCAACTTGTTTGGCTATTTCCCAATTAATGAGTAGCATCACAATTTCTTTTTCTTTTTTTTAAATCAAAGCCTTTTATTGACAAAACATTTGCATGGGTAATTTTTCAACATTGACCCTTGCAAAGCCTTCTGTTCCAAATTTTCCCCTCCTTCCCCCCATCCCTGCCCCTAGTTTGCAGGTAGTCCAATACATGTTAAATATGTTAAAATATGTAAAAAATATATGTCAACATATTTATACAATTATCTTCTTGCACAAGAAAAATCGGATCAAGAAGGAAGAAAAAAACTGGGAAAGAAAACAAAATGCAAGCAAACAATAAGAGAAAGAGTGAGATAGCACCACGATTTCCAATTCTTTGCTACCACAAAAAGAGCTGCCATAATTTTTGTTTTTTCCCTCCTTTTCTTTAGAATATAAACCTAGTAGTAGTATTGCTGGATCAGAGTGTATGCACAGGTTTCTTTGGGTATGGCTCCAGAGTGTTCTCCAGGATGCTTCGACCAGTTTGCTACTCCAGTAACAATTCATTAATGTACCTATTTTTTTTCTCATCTCCTCCAGCATTTGTCATCTCTGAGAGGTCTCAGGTGGTACCTCACAAGTGTTTTAATTTGCCTTTCTCTAACCAATAGTGATTGAGAGATTTTTTTCATGACTATAGATAGCTTTGATTTCTTCTTCTGAAAACTGCCTGTTTATATCCTTTGATTACTTAACAATTTGAGAATGGCTCTTATTTTATAAATTTGACTCAGTTCTCTATATATTTGAGAAATGAGGCCTTTATCAGAGAAACTTGCTGTAAAAATTTTTGATACTATGATTGCCTATGATACCTTTTAGCAAAATGTAGTTTCCCTCATTATCTCTTTCAGTGAGGTCTATTTTTGCTTTGCCATGATTGCCATGATTTCCATGATTGCCACCCCAGCACTCTTTACTTCATCTGAAGCATAATAGATTCTGCTCCAGCCCTTCATTTCGACTCTGTGTGTGCCTTTCTGTCCTAAGTGTGTCTAGTGTACACAAGATATTGTTGGATTCTAGTTTCCAATACATTCTGTTATCTGCTTCCATTCTGTGGATTAGACATTCACAGTAATGATTACTAACTGTGCATTTCTCTTTATCCCATTTTTTTCCATTTCTTCTTCTTTCTTTCTTTTTATCTTGCCTCTCCTCAAGAGTCTACTTTGCTTCTAACCACTGCCTCCCTTAATCTGTTTGCCCTTTTATTATCCTCACCTTCTTTCTTTTATCCCCTTTTTCTCCTGTTTCCTATTGAGTAAGGCAGATTTCTGTACCCATCTAAGTACATACATATGTGTGCATACACACACACACACACACACACACACACACAGTTCTCTATGAACCAATTCTGATGAAAGTGAGGTTCAAACATTGCCTGCTATACCCCTCCATTTTCTCTCTTTATAAAAGTTCTTCCTTGCTTACCTCCTTTATATGAGAAAAATTTCCCCATTCTACCTCTCCCGTCCCCTTTCTTCCACTGCATCCCTCTTTCTTCTTCATTTTTTTAGATAATTCCAACAGAATATATTCATATCCATGCCCTCTATGTAAACTCTTTTTAACTGCCCTAATAGTGATGAAGTCCTTAGGAGTTACATGTATCATCTTCTCACATAGGAATGCATCAATTTAACTTTATGGAATCCCTTATGGATACTATTTCATGTTTAGCTTTTTATGCTTAAGTCTTCTGTTTAAATGTCAAATTTTCTATTTAGCCCTTGTCTTTTTATCAGAAATTTTTGAAAGGCCTCTATTTATTAAATATTTATTCCCCCCCCCCCCCCGAAGCATTTTACCCATTTTTAAAGTGGGTTATTCTTAGTTATAATCCTAGTTCCTTTGCCCTCTGGAATAACATATTTAATGATATTCAATCCCTCCACTCCTTTAATGTGGAAGTTGCTAAATCTTGCATAATCTTGACTCTGGCTTCCTGATATTTGAATTGTTTCTTTCTAGATACTTGAAGTATTTTCTCTTTGACCTTAAAGCTCTGAAACTTGGTTGTAATATTCCTGGGGGTTTTCATTTTGGAATCTTCTGTAAGGTACTCAGTGGAATCTTCCCATTTCTATTTTACCCTCTGGAGCTAAGATATTGAGGCAGTTTTCCTTTCATAATTTCTTGAAATATGAAGTCTATATTCTTTTGTTTTGACAATGATTTTTAGGTAGCCCAATAATTCTTAAATGATCTCTTCTCCAGCTATATTCCAAGTCAGTTACTTTTCCAATGAGATATTTTACATTTTCTTCTATTTTTTCACTCTTTTGACCTAGTTTTATTGTTTCATAATGTTTCATGAATTAGCTTTCACTTGCCCTGTTCTGATTTTTAAGGAATTATTTCCTTTAGTGAACTTTTGTACCTCTTTTTCCAATTGACCTATTCTGCTTTTAAAGGAGTTCTTTTCTTCAGTATTTTTATGCCTTTTTTAAACATTATATTTTCATAATTTTCTTGCATCACTTTTATTTCTTTCCCCAATTTTTCCTCTACTGCTCTTCTTTTTAAACAAACAAACAAACAAACAAACAACAACAACAACAACAACAACAATAACAAAAACTCTTTCAGGAATTCTTATTGGGCATGGGCCAATTAGCATTTATCTTTGAGGATTTTCTTGTAGTTGTTTTGACATTGTTGTCAAATCTCTTCTGGATTTGTGTCTTAGTCTTCTTTTACCATAGTATCTTTTTATGGTCAAGTTCTCTTTTTTATTGTTGTTTGCTCATTTTCTCAGTCTATTTTTTCCCTTTGAACTTCATGTTAAAGGGGAATCTGCTTATCTCAGGATGATGAAGCATTGTCCCAAGCTTCAAGATATTTGGTGCTGACCTTTTCAGAACTAGTTCTGGAGTTCTGCAAGTTTTTGGTGCTTTCAAGGAAGTGTGCTCCCAGGAGAGGTGTAGTCACCGTGCTCTGGTTTTTACTCAGGAAGAGATCCTGATCCCCTTCAGCTACAAATATTAGTGCTCCCACTTGACCCTGGCCCTGAAACTGAAACCAGGGCCCCTGCTCCTTTGTGAACAATCACAGGCATTCCTCTCTACTCTGGAACTGTGAACCATATCTGCTTATGGAAAATACAGTTGCCAATCAGTACCAGCTACAGCCAGCGCCAGCAAAGGGTCCCCTGTAATCTCTTTCTGACTAGTTGTCCAACCCCCTTACCATCTCTGGGCCAAGAGCTTCTGAAGCTGCTGCTGTTGCTGTCCTGGCCACAACCAAGGCCTACAGCTGATACTCCTATCATGCTGTGGGCCTGCTCCTACCCCAGTGTTACAGAGCTTTCTTGTGGACCCCCTAAGTAACTCACACTGGAAAAATAGCATCCAGTAACCCTTGTTGGCTCTGCCACTTCAAAATTTCATTGGACACATTATTTTAAAGTAGTTTGGAGGGGAATATTGGGAGAGTTCAGCTGGGTTACAAGCCTGTATTTTGCCACTTTAAGCTCACATATTCTTGAGGAGAAGTCTTCATTTCCAATGTTCAGTGTGAAGGCAGGTCCTTCTTGTTGTACCCCAGAGAATTATTGATCTGGGGGTTTTAATGGGCTGCAGACTTAATCTGAACTCACAATGTGACATGGCAACCAAAAATGCTGATTCAATCTTGAGCTTCATATAGTGATAACACCTCTGTCTTCTTCTCTAGTCAGATCATAGAATATCTGTTGCGTTCAGTTCCAGGTGCTGCATTTTAAAAAGAATATTGATAAGCTAAAAAATAGAAGAGTTATAACGGAGGAGGTAAAGAACTTTGACTCTATGACATATAAGGATTGGTTGAAGAAACTGGGGATGTTCCACCTGGAGAAAAGACTAATAGAAAACATGATAGCTACGATATGATATACGATAGCTCAAGCATTTGGAGGGCTAGCTTGTGGAAGGTTAGACTTTCCTCATTAGGGATGAGCCTTGTTCTGGTTTCAGTTTTGGCAAAACCAGGAGCAAAGGGCAAAAGTTTCAAAGAGACAAATGTAGACTTACTATCAGCAAAAAACTTCAATTAGAGCTGTCCAAAAGAGGAAGGAGCTGATTCTAGACTTGGAGAGTTCCTTCTTAGATGACCATGTATCAAGTTTGTCACAAATGGATTAGACTAGATGATTACTGAGGTGACTTTAATTCTCAAAATTCTTTGATTCTTATAATTTGTATTTTCTACATCTTCCAGTCAGCTCAGTTGGTGCTGTAGTTAAAGTGTTAAACCTGCCATCAGACACTTATTAGCTGTGTGACCCTGGGCAACTCACTTCCCCCTGTTTGCCTCAGTTTCCTCATTTGTCAAACAGATATCATAATAGCATCTACCTCTTAGAGTTGTTGTGAAGATTGATTGTGCTTAGCACATAGTGAGTGGTATATACAAGTTAGCTATTATTAGCTAGGATGTGATAGCACAGATGAAATCTGCTATTGAATATGCCGTGCAAAAGCCACTGTTCCATTCTAATAGCCTCATCAAGAATGCCCTCTGTGTGTGTATAGATTATGCTCATAAAATTTTTATATGAATGGGAAAGTAAATATATAAGTTGCTAGTTATTATTGATTTTCTTCTGATTGCCAGTCTTTTGGGTAATAATACAGTTGGAGATTTTTGCCATGTCCATGATGTCTTTCCCCATCCCCAACCCATCCTTCATCCACTTCAGATATCTTGAGAATTGGTTCCTCAATGCCCTCGCAATTGAATCACCTCTAACATGGATCTCCTCTGGATATATTTGGTTTAATCCAGCTTCTGCCTTTGTTTTCTTCGGTGCCTTTCCTCCTTCAGCATGTAGAGTCCAAATACAGTGTCTCCACTGCCTGTGATGGTGAAGAGAGTTACATATAGAAATTCTCACTGATCATTTCCATCTTTTATTTATTTGTTCTGTTTCTTCATAACTCTGCTCAAGCATGACCTTCTGCAGGAGGTCTGTCCCAGGTGCCCCAGATGCTGGAGCTTTCTCTTTTAAGGATACCTTCCTTCTACTCTCTCTGTATCTTGTGTGTGTGTGTGTGTATGTACACGCACATGTACATATGTAGATAAACACACACAGACGCACATACATGTATCTATACATAATACACATACACACACACTAAAATGTAAATTCTTTTTGAGGGGGACTGTTGCAGCTATTTCTTTGTATTCACAGTAACTTGCATATAGTAAACATTTAATAAATGAATATGGATTAATTGATTCTTTTTTAAATACCCTAAACAATGATTACTTAATTGGATTCTTTGCCAAGCTGTCTTTAAATTGTTTTTTTCCTCTACAACATCTCACTGACTTATGACATAATACTGCTCATAATCTCCCACAATCCATTTTCCATGATATTTTACCAATGAGTTTCTATCTCCATCAGTGTTGCCCTGGGATCCTACGTTTTTCTATTTGGCAAGTCAATCAAGTGCTTGCCTCAGAGTCAATTTTTAGGTTCTTTGGGTCGCTTCATTATGACAATTGATTTATGTTGGTAAAATGTCCACTGTTTCCCATTTCCCCCTGTCAATAACTTGCTTAAATATGTCGGCTTGGAGTTGCTTTAATTGTATGTCTTATCTTCTTGTTACTTTTCTTCTTTCTTCTACTTCTGTATCAGTTTTGATCTTTGCTCTAACACGTCAGTGGTCTGACTACACAGATAGCTGATTCAAGGATAACTCCCACACCAGTAATGAGTTTCTCTCTGCGTTTTAAAATGCAATCAATTTCATTTTGGTAATGTTATTTGGTGCCTGCCCTGTCTAGTTCCTCCTTATTTTTTTTTTCTCAAAGGAAGTATCCATGAAGCATAAGGGCAAGGCGTAGTCTACAAGTCTTTGTCCTCTTTCATTCCTTACTCGTGAATCATATTTTCCAGCATATTTTTTTGCCAGACTTGCTGATTCCCACCTTTGCACTGAAGTCACTGAATATCATCAGAGTATATGTTGATTTAACTTAGATCAGAAGTTTTTAATTTTTCTTATGTCTTGAACCCTATTGTTGATCAGTCATTTTTTATTATAGAGCATTACAAAAAGAAATTAATTATATTGAAATACATAGTTATCAAAATGTATGTATATATATATATTTTAAGTCCATGAATCTCAGGTTAAGAATCTCTGATTGAGACTGATTTCATTTCTTCTGAGATTATCTCTTTCTTTATAGGTCTTTAAAGCCATGAGTTCTCAAACTGGGATCCATGCATGCATTTTCTTTTTTTCATTTTGATAGCCATATTTCAATGTAATTAGTTTCTTTTCTAATCTTCTGTATTTTATTTTCTGCATTTAAAAATATGGTCCTGAGAAGGGCTTCACCAGACTGTCAGAAGGGTCCCTAGCCTAAAAGAGATTAAGAACCTCTGCTTTAAACAAACATTGATCCATAAGCTATAATTATTTTCTTCTTGGTATTTTTACAAATGCTATATCACAAGTATACTAATGCAAAATGATCAAATGACAATAGAAATCATGTTTTTTTTTTCCATCAATAGTATTTCTTTTTTTTTTCAGATACATGTAAAAATAGTTTTCAACATTCATTTTTGTGTTCCACATTTTTCTTCCTTCCTCCCTTACCTCTTCCATCCCCAAGAGAGCAAGCAATCTGATATAGGTTAAATATATGTAATCCTTTTAAACACATTTCCAAATTTGTCATGTTGTACAAGAAAAATCAGACCAAAAGGGGAAAAAACCACAAGAAATAAACAACAGACAAACAAAAAAGGTGAAAATCCTGTCTATGCTCCTAACTACAATCAGTCTCCATATTTCTCTCTCTGGATGTGGATGGTATTTTCCATCCCAAGTCTATTGGAATTGCCTTGAATCACTGCATTCAAGCCCATCATAGCTGATCATCACATAATCTTGTTACTGTCTACAATGGTCTCCTGGTTCTGCTCACTTCACTTAGCATCAGTTCATGTAAGTCTCTCCAGGCTTTTCTGAAATCAAGAAATCAGGTTTCTTGTTGCCTTTAGAAACAAAATACAATGAAGTCCATCGAGTTCTTTGTTTGCTTCTCCAAGAACCTGTGAGCCATTCTTCTCCTTAGCTTTATTTTGGTTTTGGTTATGGTGAGAACATTGAGGCTTGATGCAGTTCAGTTCTAGAGTATATATCCAGTAATTGGTCTCTGGACAGAGATCTCACATTTAGAGTACCAACAACTCTGCTTATGTGTAGAGATGGTTTTAAAATGGTATGATTCTTAGCCTCCTCTGCCCCCCATTTTAGTACTCTGCCACCTAAACCACAGAAGCAAGAAGGGGGTCTTATAAAACTGTGGTCATTCTTTATTTATCTTTGTTTCATGGGTTGCCATGGCCAAAACTAATTTCTGACAAAGTGGCCAGAGCCTCTCCTTACTTTGCTAGACTGGTCCTTGGAGAGCTGACACTCTGTTGCCAGGACTATCATTAAAGCATTTCTCGAATGCTAGAACATGCCAGCAATTATGCTTTATTGGAGTAACCTTTGGGAAGCCAAGGCCACTTTGACTCCGTGATAAGGATTCCGCGTAGGACTTAGTGGAAGGCTGTGAGTAATATCACCTCAAAGATAGCAAAAAGCACAGAAAGTGAAAACAAGTTGAGAGAAAGTTGGCATGAGAACTCTATGAGTCATAGCATCCCCAGAGCATTCTTAGAGGAAATTGCCAAGAGGGCAACAAAGACAGACAATGGAACAAATTGCCCATGTTTCTCCAACAATCTGTTTTCACCATCAGTCATGGTAGCACTGCCACATTTATGCCTCACACCTCAATCCCTGATGTGCCCGATGAGAAAACTGAAAGAATTCTTAGGGAAACAAAGTTAGAGTGGAAGAGTGGCTGCTTTCACTGTGGAAACCTGCACTAGAGAGAGCATGATTTTCAAAGTATTTGGGGAGCACTTCATAAGATCCTCCCAAAGGGAAAAAAACAGACAGTTATTACCCCCATAGGCAATCAAGAGAAAACCAATTGCAGCCTACGTTCCTACTTATTCAAATATGAGAATGATCTACACGCAAATTGAGGGTATCCTTGATGAAAATATGAGAAGGGATCAGGCAGGCTTTTGTTAACCATTCTCTAGAGTTGACCGTGTTGCTATATATGCAATTGGATGAAAAGGGTAGAAAACATGAGATACTTCTGTGTTCCTTGTCTGTTGATTCAAAAAAAATTACTTTATGAGGACAAAATATAGCTTAAAGGCTGTCCTCTCCATGCAGATGTTGAGATCATATAAGATTCATTGATAATTTCAACACCAGCGACATTTCTGCTTATTGCCCTTCACTGACCATCAAATGAGGCATAAAACAGAGAGATGTTTGCACATCACGGTTAGGGAGGATGTCTTAGGTAAGGTCCAAATGGAAGAACATAACTTCCCTCTAAATGATGACATTCTCAGATGTTCCTATTTGTAGATAATATGTACTAATGGCATCAACTTCCAGAATACCACATGGTCTCCTCAATGCAATACATGATTACTCAAAAGGAATTGGCCCAGCAATTCATACAGGAAAAGAAATCAATAGATGACAAATGTCTATTGTTCCGAATACAGCACACACTCAGATGGTCAGGCCATGAAGTTAGTCCATCAGTACCCATATCTGGGCTGTAGGCACTTGAGACAGACAGCAAATTGATCCCAGAATTACATAGGAGGAAGCAAGTGGGTGCTTGGGAAATTACATTGTACTCTTAATCTTTCGAAGCATCTCTCTAGTTCAGTGACCCATGTTCTCAGCACAAATGGATTTTGGGTGACATGATGTGTCCCAAACCTTAGAATACCTCAGTCCCTGAAGAATCAAAGTTGTTAGTGACCCAAAGGGTCATGGAAATTGTACTGCTTATGCAATTATGCTGCAGAAAATTAAAATAATAATCTAAGTGCAAGAAATGGTGCAGAGGGAAACATAAACCTTGGAACCAGAGAGACATGGGTTCAAATTCTGCCTCAGACCCTTATTACCTATGTGACTATAGGCAAGTCATTATCTTGCCTCAGTTTAGCTATCCAAAGGTGTTGGATTAGATGACTTCAACTCTAAATCCAAGATCCTATGACCCTATGGCCTTCTGGGACCTCACTCTCTTCATCTGTGAAGTAAAGGAGTTAAAAAAGGGTTCTTTCCAGTTCTAGGTCTAAAAGCCCATGTGTGATCTGGGGCAAGTCACTTGCCCTTCCTTGGGCTCTGTAAAATGAGGGACTTAGGAGACTCTGAAATGTATGGTCAGAAAAGAAGATGGAGCCATCATATAGCAAGAGAATGATAGCAAAGCAATAATCCCACTTCCACAGCTGGGACAGCCCACACAATGTGACAAGACACAGAGGAGGGCCTCCGTTATCACATCGGGCAGATCTTTTAAAGAGGATCTCTGGGAGAACATGGACAAGAATGCACAAGTGAGAAGACCCACATAGCTTGTGCCAAGAGATGGAATGGCCATGGATCCATAGTGAAGTCCACCATTATATAGGGGAGAAGAAATTGCTGAAAACTGACTTTAGAGCCAATGAAGTCAATTTCAGCTCAGGGAATGGAAAGTTTCAAAGACATAAAAATTAACCTTTGGAATATCACTCTTGGGGAGGATTTGTGTGTCATTCTTTTCTAAGCCATTCTGGAGTCTAGACTCGAAAGAAATGTACCTCATTTATTTTCCCACTTTCACCTTTCCCTTACTCATCCATTCTCCCCCTTCCCTACGCCTTCTCCCCCATAGGATGCCTTTATTCCACCTCTCTGCTAGTTTAACTCTCTCCCTGATCATTATTTTGAGGGCCGGTAACTGTACTTCAATCCAGGGTATGAGTTGGAATCAACTCATACAGCAGGTCATCCTCCCTGTTACTCTTTCTTTCCCAGCCTATGCTAGAATTTCCACAGCAACATTAGGAGGTGGATGTGGTGGAGGGAGGGAAGGGAGTTGAGGGAAGTGACGACAACCCAATAATTAGCTAAGGAAAAACATATAATGGAATGATATGTTGCTGATATATTGTTTCCAAACCCCAAACCAATGGGAATCTTGAGTATCATTGACAGATTAGCATATTAAAGTAATAGAATAGAAATGAGTTCATTTATTTAACAAGTTAAAAAATCTTTTTCAGGATTTACAAAAAGCAATTCAATTTAACATAAGCTTTATGAGTTCAAGGCAATAGAACCTGTTTGGTTCAATCTAAAACTAATCCAAGGGTTATCAAAGTCCACAAAATCCCACAAAATCCCATAACTCAGTAGTTAGAAATAGTCTTAGAGGTAATCGCTTCTAGCTCATATCCAAAAGAAATATCTACTATAGCATACTTCAACATGTGACATCTATCCTCAGACACTATCTGTGTGGCCTTGGAAAGTCAGTTCAAAGCCCTGGGCCTCAGTTTCCACCTCTGTTAAACAAGGGTCTTGAACTAGCTGGCCTCTGAAACTCCTTTTAGCTCCAGTTCTATGATCCTTTGTGTAACCTTGGAAAAGTCTTCCAAGCCCTGGGCCTCAGTGTCCACCTCTGTTAAACAAGCTGGCCTCCAGCTCTAGATCTAGGAGACTGATGCTGTGATCTCCCAACCTCTATCTATATGATGGCCTCCAGTTGTCTTCCTCAAGACAACCTTTCAAATACTTAAACAAAGCTCCTGAGTCCTTTCTCCCAGAGCCTTCTCTCCTCCAGGTCAGACATCCTCAGCTCCTTCAACCAATCAAAGCCCTTCATCATCTTGGCTGCCCTCCTCTGTGCCCCTTCCATTTATCAATCAATCTCCTTCTTCTTAAACTGTGGCTCCCACAACTGCACAGAATAGTCTTAATGAGGCCTGGTCTGGGGAGCAGAGTACCGAGCAGTGAGCACCTTCCCTGATCTTCCCCTCTAGACCTAATGCTCCCTGATTACTGATTTTTCAAACCCCCCCCCCCAGTCAGTCATCCCAGCTGACCTTCTCCTGCTCAAGTGCCTTTGTCAGAATCCATCATAAGATACTAAAAGGTAAACTGTGTGTGCTGATTACCTGCATTATTTTGTATTACAGCTTATCTCTTACATGACACACATCTCCTTTACTAGATCGTGAACGCCATGAGACGGGGGCCAGGTTCGATTACTACTTTAAATCTCCCCCAGAGCCCAACACTGTGCTCTGCCCACATGAGGTGCTTAATAAATGCTTGCTGGATTTGTTGAGGGATTTGGAGGGACCTCTCGAGATTGCCAGGCAACTTGTTCCTGTTCTAAGTAATTTCCAGGTAATGATCATAAGCTGTGTTCTTTAATTATCTGTAGAGAAGTCAATTCTCTAATCTCCATGCTTAGCTCATTAGAGAAAGTCTTTCCTTCCTGCTGGTCCAGTTTCAGCTTGTTTCCTCTTCTTCAGCCCTCAAAGGAGATAAAAACTGGCTGGCTTTTTCTGGTCAGTCTCTAGCTCATTTCATCCCAAGTGGGATTGTGTGCTTTTTTTTTTTTTTTTTTTTTTTGGTTTAGCCCTGATTTTGAAGAGAACATGCTGTTTTCTCCTATTCTGACTGGCATCAGTATTGGTTGAGTGCTGTCAGATGTACCATTATGGGGATCCCAAAACGATGAGTCTTTCTGGGAAAATGGATCATGGGATCCTCTCTGTTTAACTGGAACACACCTTAGGAGATCTTAGAATCAAATCTCTTTATTTTACAGAAGAGGAAACAAGTGGAGGATTGTGAAATAACTTGTCCAAAGCCACGCATGAGATCCTAGAGGTCATAGAATACAACTCTTTTCCATTTTGCAGATAAATAAACTGAGGCTGAGCCGTTAAATGAGCTGACCAGGATTGCTTAGCTAGTATCTGAGGCAGGATTTGAACTGGTTTTCTTAAGTCCAAGTCCACGGACTCTCTATTTAGCTGCTGGAACCTAGACTATGAGAGACCCAGCATTTTCTAGCCTTCTTTCTTTAATTTCCTTTAACTTTCGAGCACAGCCCTTCTCCCAGAAAAGGCACTCAAGTTATTAAGTTCAAAGGGCAGATAAAGCTTCTAAGATTTTGTTTGATCCCATGTATTAAGAATGTATGTTCATATGTTCAGGATCTGTGGGTACATGCCAATAGGAACACTAATCATTCTCTTCACCTATGAGGAGACCCTTGAGCCTAGGATTCCCAATTAGAATGTGAGCTCATTCACTTATGGAGCCATCTTCCCAGCCCCAACACCTAGCAGCAGGTGCCTGGTAAACAGTAGGTGCTTAACTAATGTCTGTTGAATTACAACCAGCCCAGGAGGGAGTCCTTTGTTTGAACCAAGAATAACATATTGAACCATCGGATGAATGTCTAATTAAAAATCATTGAAATTATTCACCACAGAGACACACAGAAGAATATGTGATTCTTTCCCCTCCAGTTTTTCATTTATAAATGTGTCACTAATATTTTAATGTTTTAAATTTGTATTCATGGTATAGAAGCTGTTTCAACTTGGGAGAAAGTTGTGAGACAGAGGGAAGGAGAAGAGAGAAGGACTTGATTTGAATGAGGAGAAGGAAAGAAAGAAAGTAATTTCTAGAACTTTGGAAGGGCAGCTATTGAATTTTGGAGAATTTGAGGAAAAGATGGAGGAGAAGAGCTCAATCTGAAAGAGAAAAGGAATTGAGGAAAAGGGGGAAGAAAAAGGTAGTTGCTTTGGCAAGGTGTTGGCAAAATAAATTGATAAATGAGCTTAGTAAAAGAAGGAAAAGTAGTTGGGTGTGACTTTCAAATCATAAAGAGGTGTTAAAAATATACAATTCTTAATGAGGCACATAGGAAATGAGTGTAAACACCCTCAAATAGTATGAAAAACTAAGCCGAGGATCTCCATCAGTACAAATAGCTGGAAAAAATTTGCACTGACATTTACACATTACATTGAATATGTAGGAGGGGGCAGAGCCAGGATGATAGATTGGAGGCAACCCAGCCGAACCCCCTCACCACTCCTCAAGAAATAACTTGAAAATAATGCCTCAAATCAAATTTTGGAGAAGCAGATTCAACAAAAGGTCAGAGTAAGACATTTTTTTCTGGCCTAAGAAAAATTAGGAGGTAGAGGCCTGTCTAGTGCCCACACACAATGTGGCGGCAGCAGCTTTGGGAGTTCTCAGCCCAGAGACAGGGAAGGGGTGGACAAGTTGTCAGAAAGAGATTAAAGAAGACCCTTTGCTGGCACTGGATACAACTAGTAATGATTGGCGATTTTATTGCTCATACACAGTTGTGGGTTGCATTTGCAGGGTAAAGAGGAAGACTGGGAGCCTGTCACAAGGGAGCAGGGGCCCTGGTCACACTTTCAGGGCCAAGAAGAGCACTAAAACTTATACCTGCAGGGGACCAGGATTTCTTCCCAAGTAAACCAGGAGAGCAATGATCACACCTCTCCCTAGATCACACCACCTAAAGCACCAAAAACCTGCAGAGCCCCAGACAAATAGCTTTCCACACCCAGGTGAACAGAGCCCAGCTTTAACCTAAAAGAAATAGACTGGGAAAATGAGCAAACCATCACAATAAAAAAAATACTTGATTTTAAAAAGCTATTACAGTGGCAGGGAAGACCAAGACATAAACTCACAATAATGTGAAAACCAGTCACGAACAGAGCCTCAAAGAAAAATGTTAATTGGACCCAATCCCAACAAGAATTCTCAGAAGAGTTAAAGTGATAAGAGTGGTAGAGGAAAAATTGGGAACGAAATGAGAGTGATTCAAGAAAATTGTGAAATTCTATAAAGAGCTAACAGCTTAATAAAAGAGATACAAAAAGTACTGAAGAAAATAACACCTTAAGAAACGAAATTGCTCTAATGGCAAAAGAGACCCAAAAACTCACTGAAGAAAATAATACCTGGAAAATTAGAACTCAGTAACTGGAAGCCAATGACTTCATGAAAAATTAAGAAACAATAACAGAATGAAAATAGAGAAGAAAATGTGAACTATCTCATTGGAAAAACAACTGAACTAGATTATAGATCAGGGGTCCTCAAACTATGGCCCACAGCCAGATTCGGCAGCTGAGGATGTTTATCCCCCTCACCCAGGGCTATGAAGTTTCTATATTTAAAGGCCCACAAAACAAAGTTTTGCTTTTACTATAGTCTGGCCCTCCAGCAGTCTGAGGGACAGTGAACTGGCCCCCTATTTAAAAAGTTTGAGGACCCCTGATATAGATTAAGAAGAGATACTTTAAGAATTGTTAGACTCGCGGGGGCAGAGCCAAGATGGCGGAGCAGGCACACACGACTCTCTAAGTTCCTCTCATTCCCCTCATAATCAACTATTTAATCCAGCCTCAAAAATAACTCTTCACTGCTTAAATTCTTGAAGATGAGAAGCACTACAATTTACCAGCTGAAGTCAATCCGGAAGCTCACTGAGAAAGGTTTGTCCTGAGGGGCCAGGAACAGACTAGCACAGGCAGCGAGAGGCTAGTGTCCTGAGCAGACCAGGGGCGGGGGTGATCTCTGTGGCTAGAGAAGTTATAGGGACCACTCTGCTATAGGCTAACTGCTTTGCCTTGACTACAAAGCAGTAAACTGGCAGAGAAGTTAAAGCCTAAAACAGAGGGTCCTCTAAAAAACGCCAGAACCTAATGAGATCTGGCTGTAACCCCTCAAACCCGGAAGTGACTCAGGCAGACTTTAACGCAGCCCTGCAGCCACATCCTGCAATTCGGGGCTTTTGCGGGGGCAGTTACTAATCTGCACGGCAAGGGGGCACAGCCTGGGCAGCCTCTAATCGGCAGAGTGGGGAGCTCGGCCTGGGGCAATAGAACCTCCCCAGCTGACTGTGCTTCCGGGGTAGACACTTCCAGTCCCTGCAAGTCCATTCACTGCTCAGCTGCTAATACCCACAGCCCCAGGGCAGACTTTGGCTTGGGGCAGTGAAACTCTCACTGCTCAGCGTCTAGCCCCAGGGCAGTCAGTCGTTATCTCACACAGCCGGGGTTCTTTGAAAGGCACTTTCCCAGCCTGGCCCTGCAGGCCTGAGTTACTCTCGAGTGGGGAACTCTTTCCCAGAGCACTCCAGTACCTCGCTGCTTTTTGTAGCCGGTTGGCAGGACAGCTACCTGTCCATACACCTTTCACTGCTCTGCAGAGGAAGCTGGTAACCTCCTGGCTCTGAAGGCAGACCTTACAGGCTTTAACAAAATGAGTAAAAATATCAAAAGAACGATTGATAGTTTCTACACAGAAAGAGAACAGCTTTTCAACCCTGAAGAGACTAATAGCAGACAGTCTCCAGACGATTGTTGGTCCCCAATACAAAAGGCTCTCCTAGAAGAGACTATTAAAAACCTTAAAAGAGAGCTAGAAGAGAAATGGGGAAAGGAAAGAGAAGCTATGCAAGAGAGCAACAACTTCCTAAAATGTGAATTGGAAAAGATAAAAAACTCCCAAGAAGTGCAGGGAAACCGAATTTGCGAATTGGAAAAAGAAAATAACTCACTAAAAAAAAAAAAAAAAAATTAGTGAAATGGAAAAAAATTCCATAGAGCAAAACAACTCAATTGGACATATACAAAAAGAAGTAAAAAAAGCTAATGAAGAAATAACTCACTAAAAATCAGAACTGAATAAATAGAAATGACTGATTCATTGAGACATCAAGAATCAGTCAAGCAAAACCAAAAAATGAAAGATTTTTTTTTAAATGTCAAATATTTACTTGGAAAAACAACAGACCTGGAAAATAGATCTAGGAGAGATAACCTGAGGATCATTGGACTACCAGAAAATTATGATAAAAAAAGAGCCTAGATACTATTTTATGGGAAATCATCAAAGAGAACTGCCCAGAAGTAATAGAACCGGAAGGGCAAATAGGCATTGAAAGAATTCATCGAACACCTTCTGAAAAAGACCCTAAAATAAAGACTCTGAGGAATATTGTGGCCAAACTTCAGAATTTTCTGACTAAAGAAAAAATTTTACAAGCAGCCAGGAAAAAACAGTTCAAATACCAAGGTGCCACAATAAGGGTCACGCAAGATCTGGCTGCCTCAACATTAAAGGATCGAAGGGCCTGGAATCAGATATTCAGAAAGGCAAAAAAACTTGGAATGCAGCCAAGAATAAACTCCCCAGCTAAGCTGAGTATTTTTTCCCATGGAAGAAGAAGGACATTTAATGAAATAGAGGAATTCCATCTGTTTCTAAGGAAAAAAACAGACTTAAACAAAAAATTTGATCTCCAACAACAGGAATCAAGAGAAGTAGAAAAAGGAGAAACTAGACAACATAGTAAAGTAAGAGGATACAGTTCAACCCAACTCCTCCTACAACTACTACAACAAAGATGAGAAATTAAAGGATACACTGCAAGACTCAAGTGTTTCATTCAAGTCCTCTATCTTCAGAGTCGATGTTCTTTTCACTTGCCATTGTGCTTCCCATGGTCAGGCACACTGTAACATGCCCTTGACTCCTGTGCCTCCAAATCCTGTATTTGGAGTGACCAAATAAATGTCTCCTCCCTCACCCACTCACAAAAAAAAAAAAAAAAGAATTGCATGTTATATTGGTAGCTTAAAATGTCACGTCTTAAAATGTAAAAAAAAAACAAAAAAAAAAAAAAAGAAGAAGAAGAAGAAGAATTGTTAGACTCCCTAAAAGCTATGATAAAAGAAAAAATTTAGACATTATATTTCAAGAAAATTTCAAGGAAGACCACCTAAATATATAAGATCCAAGAATTCACAGATCACCTCCTGAAAGAGATCCCCAAATGAAAACTCCCAGGAATAATATAGCAAAATTCCAGAGCTCCAAGGTCAGAGAAAAAATACTCCAAGCAGCCAGAAAGAAACAATTCAAATATCATGGAGCCACAGTCAGGATTACAAAAGATTTAGCAACTTCCCCATTAAAGGAGTGGAGGGATTGGAATATCATTGGATATGATATTCCAAAGAACAAAAAAGCTAGTTTTACAGCCAAGAATAACCTACCCAACAAAACTAAGTATAATCCTTTGGGGGCAGGGAGGAATGGATATTTAATGAAATAGAGAACTTCCAAGAATTTTTGATGAAAAGACCAGAGCTGAATAGAAATTTGACATTTAAACAGAAGACTCCAAAAAGCATAAAAAGGTAATCATGAAAAAGTAATCACAAGGGACTCAATAATAAAATTAAACTGTATATATTCCTATATGGGAAGATGATAAATGTAACTCTTAAGAACTTCATCATTATCAGGGCAGTTCAAAGGAGTTTACATAGACAGAGGGCATTGATATAAATACATTCTGTTGGAATGATCTAAAAAAAGAAGGGGTGAGAAAGAGGGATGCACTGGAAGAAGGAGGAAGAGAGAGGTAGAATGGGGAAAATTTTCTCACATAAAGAAGGCAAGCAAGGAAGAGCTTTTATAGGAAAGGATTAAATGGGGGTGGGGGTTAGTGAATAATGCTAGAACCTCAGAATTGTTTCAGAGGGAACAATACATACATACATATGTACACACACACTCCATTGGATATAGAAATCCGACTTGCTCAATAAGGAAATAGGAAGATAAAAGGGAGGATAATTGAGGAAGGCAGTGGTTAGAAGCAAAGTAGACTTTTGAGGAGGAATAGATTAAAAAGAGAGAAAGAAAAAGGAAGAGAAGAAAATGGGACAGAAAAACACAGCTATTGATCATAACTGGGGATGGGAATGGGATGAGCTCTCCCATAAAATGGATGCAAATAGCAGAATGGATTAGAAACCAGAATCCAACAATATGTTGTTTACAAGAGACACACTTGAAACAGAAAGACATAGTTAAAATAAATGACTGGAGCAGAATTTGATATGCTTCAGCTGAACTAAAAAATAAAGTTAGGGGTAGCAATCATAGGAAGAGCAAATTTAGCCCTAATTAAAAGGGATAATCAGAAAAACTATATTTTGCTAAAAGATATCATAGACAATGAAGTAATGTTAGAAATCTGTGCTTCAACTTTTTCTGATAAAGCCCTCATTTCTCAAATATATACTGAGTTTATAGAAGAGTTAAATTGATAGCAATCAGAACCATTTCCCAACTGATAAATGGTCAAAGGACATAAAAGGCAATTTTCATAAGAAATCACAGCTATCTATAGTCATATGAAAAATGCTCTAAATCATTATAGATTAAGCAGAGGAAAATTAAAACAACTCCAAGGTACCACCTCATACGTAGCATAAGTGACAAATGCTGGAGGAGATGTGGGAAAATGGATATACTAATGAATTCGTGATGAATAGTAAACTGGTCCAACCAATCTGGAGAACAATTTGGAACTAGACCCAAAGGGCTATCAACCTGTGTGTATCCTTTGATCAGCAATACCATTTCCAAGTCAGTTTACCCAAGAGATCAAAGAAAAAGGAAAAGCAACTGTAAGTACAAAAATATTTCTAGCAGCTCTTAAAGAATTGGAAATTGAGGAAATGCTTATCAATTGGGGATTTTCTGGACAAGTTGTATATGATTATGATCGAGTACTATTGTGCCATGGGAAATGACAAGGGGGGGGTCATTTCAGAAAAACATGGCAAGAATTATACGAATGGATGCAGAATGAAGTGATAAGAACCAGAAGATCACAGTGTACAGTAATGACAATGTTGTTATGATTATCAATGGTAAAAGATTTGGCTGTTTTGATCAGTACAATGATCTAAGACAATTTTAAGGGATTCATGATGAAAAAGTGCAATTTACCTCCAGAGAGAGATGAACTCTGAGTGTAAATGGAAGTATATTTTTCTCACTTTATTTTTCTTGCTTTTCAAAAAATACGGTTAATAGGGAAATGGATTTTTGTGATTTTACATATCTAATTGACATATTGTTTGTCTTCTCAGTAGGTGGGGGAGGTGGTGGGAGAGAGGAAGAGAATTTGGAACTCAACATTTAAAAAGAAAAAAGTTTTTAAAAATGCATAATAAATTTAAAGTATTTTTAAAAGAAAAATAAGCTCTTGATAGTTTTTAAAAATACACCGAATGTGTAATGTTTGTATTTTGGGTCCATCGAGTAACATATTTATGTTCAAAATAGCAGCAGGTCTCTCTTCTCAAAGAAAAAGCACAAGGGTTCAAGGGATATACCTACACACCCCAAGGAATCATAGATAATAACATGTTCCTTAAAAAAATAGTATGGTAGAGAGCATTTGGGTTAAAATCAATGAAGGAATAAACAGAAGCAATTTTGTCATCAGAGTATACTACTGACCACTTGGAAAGATTGAGGAAACAGATGATGAGTTCTGGGAACAGATCAGAAGCCTGGCACGGAGCCATAACAATGTTATTGACTTCAACTATCCAGACATCTGCTGCTGGAGTGCGCTCCTGCTCTCTGTCTCTGTCTTTCTGTGTCTCTGTCTCTCTCTGTTTTTGTCCCTCTGTCCCTCTCTTTCTCTGTCTTTCTACTCCCTTTTTCTCCTCCAATGTGAGAGTAATTAACTGTATGATCCTGGGAAAGTCATTTAATCTCTTTCAACCTCAATTTCCTCAGCTGCAAATCGGGAAGGAGGGAGGTTAGTTAATGAGGTAGTCCCTCGGGTTCTTTTTAGTTCTGAATCTACACTCCTAAGTTCCACCAAAAACAGAGCAATTAACTACTTTTAAATTTTTTTCTTGAATGATAATTTCCTCTTATTATAAGATGGAGGAATCAACCAAGGGGTTCTAAGGTTCATTAACAGTGATAAATTGGTTGCTGGGCTGAAAATGATAGGAATTGGGGGAGGGAGGAGTACCACTCCCTTCTAGAGTATGTGATAGAGAAGCAGAGGACAATGGGAACATGGATCCTAGATTTGAAGAGAACAAGATTTCAAAAGAAGGAGAATCAGAATCCTGATGACTAAAAATTTCCCAGAAAAGTTAGTCCAAGAGGGATGGAAAACATTCAAGAAAAGAATTCTAAAGACAAAGAAATATAACCCCAATTAAGAGGAAAAGTAGGAATTGTCTGATGAGGCTTAAATGGCTACACAGGGAACTCACCCGAAAACTCAGGTGTTTTACTGATCATTCTGGAGAGCAATTTGGAGCTCTGCCCAAAGGATTATTATACCCTTTGATCCAGCAGTGTTACTACTGGGCTTATATCCCAAAGAGATATTAAAGGAGGGAAAGGGACCTGTATGTGCAAGAATGTTTGTGGCAGCTCTCTTTGTAGTGGCCAGAAACTGGAAAATGAATGGGTGCCCATCAATTGGAGAATAGCTGAATAAGTTCTGGTATGTGGATGTTATGGGATATTATTGTTGTATAAGTGATCGGGAGGATGATTTCAGGGAGGCCTGGAGAAACTCACATGAACTCATGCTGAGTGAAGTGAGCAGAACCAGGAGATCATGGTACACAGCAACATTGTGTGATGATCAACTATGAGAGACTTAGCTCTTCTCAGCAATTCAATGATCCAAGGCAATTCCCATAGACTTTGAATGGAAAATGTCATTTGCAACCTGAGAGAGTATTAAGGAGACTGAATGCAGATCAAAGCATACTGTTTTCAGCTTTTTCCCCCCTTTTTCATGGTTTTCCCCTTTTGTTCTGATTTTTCTCTCCCAATATGACTCATCTGGAAATATGTAAAAAAATAAGTGTACATGTATAATCTAAATAAATAAATAACATTTTAAAAAGATATGCACAGAAAATGGAAACAAGGGCAAGTAAGGAACATGAATTACAAAATCCTGCAGTTGACCTGCTCCATGGGCTTTCATTTGCCCTGGGGAAAAACACAACCCTCTCTTACTATGCCACATAATTAGAAATTTAGCATTATTTTTGATGTGACATCAGTAAGATGATAATTGATTTGAATATTTTGATAGGTAATTTTGTGATTTCATTAGATTCTTCCTCAAACTCTATAGATTATAACTGACCTGTGCATTCCAATATTTCATGACTCTTGACCATCCCTTTTTATAAATATATCCCAGAATGCCCTTTGGCTATATTGCTTTAGTATAGCTTTGCTTTAGTTTTTTTTAATCCTTTGTTCCAATTTTTTTCCCTCCCTCCTGCCCATCCCTTCCCCTAGAAAGCAAATAATTCAATATATGTTAAATATGTGTAATTCTTCTGTATATATTTCCACAATTATGCTGCACACACAAAAAAAAATCAGATCAAAAAAGAAAAAAGAATTAGAAAGAAAACAAAAAGCAAGCTCACAATAACAACAAAGAAGATGAAAGTACTATGTTGTGATCCACACTCAGTTCCCACAGCCCTCTCTCTGGGTGTAGATGGCTCTCTCCATCACAAGTCTATTGGAATTGGCCTGAATCATGTCACTGTTGAAAAGAGTCATGTCCTTCAGAACTGATCATCTCATAATATTGCTGTTGCTGTGTACAATGATCTCCTGGTTCCGCTTACTTCACTCAGCATCAGTTCCTTTAAGTCTCGCCAGGCCTCTCTGAAATCATCCTGCTGGTCGTTTCTTACAGAACAATAATATTCCATAACATTCATATACCACAATTTGCCCAGCCATTCTCCAATTGATGGGCATCCACTCAGTTTCCAGTTTCTTGCCACTACAAAAAGGACTACCACAAATATTTTTGCACATGTGGGTCCTTTTCCCTCCTTTATGAAGTGATCCAGTAGATCCAGTAGAGACACTGCTGGATCAAAGAGTATGCCAGTTTGGTAACTCTTTGGGCATAGTTCCAAATTGCTCTCCAGAATGGTTGGATTATTTCACAATTCCACAAACAATGTATTAGCAACCCAGTCTTCCCACATCCCCTCCAACATTTATCATTATCTTTTCCTGTCATTTTTTGCTTTAGTTTTTTTTTTTTTTTTTTTTGATATTGCATGGTGTAACGGGCAGATCTGACTTAGGATGGTCCCTGTTAATTTAGATTCGATGTTAGAACCAAATGAGACATTTTTAGGTAATTCAACAGTTGTTAAAAACGAAGTTTATTTAGCCAAAGACTATTCAATGAAGATGATGCAGCTTTGTTCCCATTTAGGAAATAAACTAGCCCAACTACAAGGCAGGATGAGGAAGGGGAGCCCTGGTAGCCAGTGATCCTTTCATGCAGTGAGTAGCATGAAAGCTGACTATTGGTCATACATAGTTGTTGTTTTTTTACTCAATAATATTTTATTTTACCTGAAGCTGGATTTGAATTCAGCTTTTCCTTGTCAGTTCCTGGATTCAATTTACTGTACTATCTAGCTGCTTGAAGCTACTACATATTAGCTGTATGATCCAAGGTAAATCATCTCAGTTTTCTCATTTGTAAAATGGGAATAATATTTGAACTACAGGAAAATAATACATGAAACCCTCATTACCAAGGTGTGGTAGGGGGGAAAGTTCTGATATTCATTGAATACAGACTGAAGCATGCTGTTTTTCACCTACTTACTTTTTTTGAGTCTTCTTGTACAAAATGACTAACTTAAAATATTTTACATAATTGTACATGTATAACCTACGTCTTAATGCTTACTGTCTCAGGGAGGAGAAATGGATATAATTTGGAACTCGAAACTTTAAATAAAAATATTCATATATAATTTTAATACATTTTAAAATTTTTAACAATTATATATAAGTAATATTTTATTTTTCTAAATACATGTAAAGATAGTTTTCAACATTCACTCTTGCAAAATCTTGTGTTCCAAATTTTTCTTACTTTTTCTCCCCCCTTCCTCTCCCCTAGACAGCAAGTAATCCAATATAGGTTAAACATGTGCAATTCTTCTAAATATTCTAAATATAAATATAAATATTATCATGCTGCTCAGGAAAAATCAGATCAAAAAATGAGGGAAAAAAAAGCAAGCAAACAACAACAAATATGGTGAAAATACTATGTTGAGATCCACATTCAGTCCTGATAGTTTTCTGGATGTAGCTCTCTCCATCAAAAATCTATTGGAACTGGCCTGAATTACCTCATTGTTGATAAGAGCCACGTCCATCAGAGTTGATCATCACCTAATCTTGTTGTTAATGTGTACAATGTCCTTTTGATTCTGCTTACTTCACTCAGCATCAGTTCATGTAAGTCTCTCCAGTTCTCTCTGAAATCATTCTGCTAATCATTTCTTACAGAACAATAATATTCCTTAATATTCATATATCCTAACCCATTCAGCCATTCCCCAACTGATGGGCAGCCACTTAGTTTCCAGTTCTTTGCCACTACAAAAAAGGCTGCCACAGACATTTTGCACAAGTGGGTCCTTTCCCCTTTTTTCTGATCTCTTTGGGATACAAGCCCAGTAGAGACACTGCTGGATCAAAGGCTATCAGTTTGAGAGCCCTCTGGGCACAGTTCCAAATTGCTCTCCAGAATCAACATTCATTTTTGTAAGATTTTGTGTTGCACATTTTTCTCCTTCCCTCTCTTACCGCCTCCTTCCCCAAGACAATCTGATACAGGTTAAACAATGCATTGTTTTTTTACCACATGATCAGCTCATCTTTTATGACTATGCATTTCTCCAATTACATCATTTCAGCCACATCTCTATGGTCCCTCATTACAATGTTGTAGCCTGTTCATGGCCACTATGAGTCTCTCCTTTCCATTTCCCTTTAGATGTACTCAGTTTCAGCTCTTCAGAGACTGGGCTTTCATGGCTCTTATCTAAAGCATGTCACAAGAAAGGCACTCCAGCATCCAAATGATTACAACACATTCAGGCTGCCCATCAGGTATGACTCTTGTCCATTTCTCCCTACGAATCCACCACAGGGGCCCCACTCAACATCCTGAGGACTTCCTCAAATTTTCTTCATATTGTGTGGATGCTGATGAAAGCTTCTAGGGCTAGTCCCTCACTCTCACTATATAAAGAAGTAGTAGGGTTTTTTCCAATCATATAATGACATTTTTAATACCATATACACCAATTCTCCAGCATCATTCCTTGCTTGTAGTGTTTTGAAATCTATTCACACACATCATGTACCTTTCTATGATTCTTTGGCTGATTTTCAACTTCGATTCTTTGGACACAGTAATATTCCACAACTTCACAATTTTTTCTGTAACTAGAAGGATCCTGAGTTTAAGAAGATGAGCCTTGGGTTCAAAAGTCATCAAGAGAAAGTTAACATTTCCCAGAGGCAATCCAGCCCTCTGTCTTCCTCCTGTTTAATTCTGAGCCCAGGTCATTGTTTAATTGTCTAATACTGTAAAGGTCAGATAGTAGATAATTTTGACTTTGTGGACCCAAAGATAAAAACAGGGTTATTTTGCTTGTTGTTCAGTCGTTTCAGTTGAGTGACCCCATTTGGGGTTTTCTTGGTGAAGATACCAGGTTGGTCTGCCATTTCCTTCTCCAGCTCATATTACCAATGAGGAACTGAGGCAAACAGGGTAAAGTGACACAGCTAGTAAGTTATAACTGCACCACTGTGATTATGGTGCAAAGTGAAAACTGAGAATGCTACTCACAGTCCCTATCATAACTACTCACTCTAGTAAGTTTAAGTAGATCAGATTTAAACTCAGGACCAGCATTCTATCCACTGTGCCATCTAGGTGCCCTTGGGATTATTTTGTACATATTTATGTAACCAAAGAGAAAACAAATTTCCATGAACTTTATTGAAAAGATCAAAAATATAATAACATAATAGAGTACTTTTTTGTGATACAGGTTTACTAATAAGAAGAATGGAATTCTATTTTGGGGGATATTTAATTTAATTGGGGTTCAAAGTTATTATTCCCTATCATCCCTGTTCATTGCATTCATCTGTTAATGCCATCTGTAATGAGATTCTACATATTCAGTCTTTCAAAATGTCTTTTCACACAGATAGGTACTGCCAAATACTGATATCAATCCACAAGTGTATGATTTTAATTGAGCTGAAAGGCTAATAGTCTTAAACAAGTCTCCCTGGACATATTTCTTTGGTTGCCACAATCAAACACAATTTAATTAACTCACCATCAATAAATGGTTTTCCTTGCTTGGCTAACAAATGAACCACTCAGAAACTTACTTTGGGTACAGCCTCATTTCCATTTTTTATTTTTGTCAAGAAATTCTGCTGTAATGAGATATTCTGTTTTGGATTTTCTCATTTTTCTGACCATGACTTTACTGTGAGTTGGGAATATTGTGATGACACTTAGTGTGGTAATGTCAATGTATATTATATTGTTTTAGCATAGTTATGCTGTCATTGAATATTAAACCCAATGCTCTACCATCTAATAATTCTAATTCAATAAAAAGAATCCATACTCCACCATGCCATAAAAGCACAATATTCGAAGTCCAATTTTCTATTTTTTCTTTTTTCTTTTTGATGTGATAGGTATGCCCTGGTAATAAAAATAAATAAAATGGCATGACATGGCAATGCATGTGGCATTCGAAATGCTGTCAAGTTGTAATCGCATCATTGTGATTATGGAGCAAAGTGATGAGAACTGAGAATGCTACACACAGTCCCTGTCACAACTACTCAGCTCTGCCATTATGGCACAAAAGCCTCCCTAGAAAATACAGAAACCAACGACTGTGGCTGTTTTCCAATAAAAATTTATTTAGGGACATTGTCATTTAAATTTCCTAGAATTTACATGTGTCACAAAATATGATTCTTCTTTTGATTTTTCGACCATTGAAAAATATAAAAACTGCTCTTAGATTGTACAAGTAACAGGTGGCGGGCTGAGTTTGGCCTGAAGGCTGTAGCTTGAGGCCTCCTAGTCTTGTATGTACACATTAGTGAATGGTTGGTCCATGTAGCTTTAATGTCATAATCTGGGCAACGGAATTTTTTTTCAGAACTGGATGGGACCTTATGCCATAGAATGTTAGAACACACGATATTCGCTTGGAAGGGACTTTGGAAATGATCTTATTCAACTGCCTTATTTTATAGGTGAGCAAAGTCACATTGTGGTTTTGTTATATCATGGGTCAGCATTAGAAATTAAATGGGAATTTTGAGGCAGTTTTGTGAAAGTCGCAGATGACATACAAAGGCTAGCAGATGACACGGAGCCTATGACCAAATACTTAATCCAAATTTTATAATAAGGAATTGTAAATATCCTATAAAAGAAAAAGAAAAATTCAGACTTCTTCTCTGGTACAAAGGGAGGGTAAAATATCCTATATGGATTTTCCAGATCATGAGGATGCCATACCCCTAACCACTGTGATGCGGAAGGAACAATCATAGATAGGTTAGGCTCTTGTGTGAAAATGTAGTAAACACACTTTCCTCAAAACAGGAGCATATGGAAGAACTCACCATCAACAGGGAATCCTTTGCACTGGATCTCTTTGACAATTGTACCTACCTTTGCTCAACATAAATCTCCCTGTTTTGTGCCTCAGTTGATATTCATAACCAGAGTCAAAACACAGCTATGTTGAAGATCTTTTTGTGTATGTGTGAGGCAATTGGGGTTAAGTGATTTGCCTAGACTCACACAGCTAAAAAGTATTAAATATCCAAGGCTGAATTTGAACTCAGGTCCTCTTGATTCCAGGATATCCACTATGCCATCTAGCTGCCTGTGTTGAAGATCTTGCATCACCTTGACAGACACATGGGAGACAATTTGTGGGAGGGAAGACTTTAAGATAGAGTCTAGTTCTACAAAACTAAATGCACTATGGAATCTTTTATTATTTATACCTTTCAGTCAATTGTTTCATTGCAAAAAATTTAGTGTCTTCTGAGATATCCATTGTAAAGGAGAGCCTGTTTCTTTCTGTGGCCTTTATCAAAGAAGGCCTTAATATTTGTACTGAGGTCATTCTCATATTTTGCAACAAGAGAATGGCAGCAGTTATTGATTTTCTCTTGGTCACTTGTTTCTACCAATAATGAAATCCAAGGTCCCCCCTATACCTTTAGTGTGCTCCCCTTTTTTAGTTATATCAAAAATGATCTCTTCAGTTCCCTCTGACCAAGTCATCTCTAGCATGGACTTCTTCTGTATATCTAGGCCACATTGAGTTCTTTATGCCAGTTTTGTTTTCTTCAATTTTACTTCCCCTTTCTCACATAGCACATCTGGGACTACGATGTTAGAGTCCAAATGTATTGGCTCACTGCCTTTGTTGGCGGAAAGTGTTTACTATAAACATTTTTACAGATCTTTTCCATTTTTTCATCTATTTGTTACCCTTCCAGTTTCTTCCTTAAATATCCCTGGGATGACTTTTCTTGGGCCTCTAGCCAAGCTTTCTTTAAACTATTTTTCCCCTCTACTGCTTCTTGCTGTTTTATGAGGCAATATGGTTCATAATATTCCACCATCCTTTGCCATACAATTTTACAAGCAAGTTTATATTCTGTATCTGTGTTGCTCTTGTCTGAAAAAAATCTCTCTCCTTTGCTATATAATCATATAGCACATAGTGATTTGGGTCTCTGTCCATTCTTTTATTCATTTCTCATTTTTTCTTGGCGGGGGGTGGGGAGGAATCAACAGTTCACTTGAATAGGTTAAGCCAAAGCTGTTTTAATTATATAGCACATATTTATCTCTATTTCTTCCTTTAGTTTTGTATTCATTTAATCTCTGATCTAACAGATGATTCATCATACAGCTGACCTAAGAATGGCTCCCACATAAGCAGTGGGTCATTTTGTGTCTGTTCAAGTATAATCAATTCCATTTTTTGGTTATATCCTTTGGTACTCACGATACGAAGTAGCCCCCTTCTTGAAAAAAGGGAACCTTTTTTTTCTTAAAGAAAATATTCATCATCTCTAGCTATGAAGTTTTGTATAAGCCTTTGGTCTCATTCATTTTCTATTCCTGAACCATATTTTCAAAATATCCTTTATGAAAACCTACTGTTCCCTTCTAATGCCTTCATCAAGAAAGCTCTCTCTACATGTACAGATTATTCTCATAAACATTTTTGTAGAGATGAGATAGTAGGCAGGTGCTAATATTCTCTCAGTCACCTTTTTCTCATGAATTCTCATGAAAATTGTGTAGAGATGGGACAGCAGGCAGTTATTGATATTCTCCTGGTTACCTTTTATTTGTTCCACGATCTCCCCCCCACACACACACACACCTCTGGCATTTTCTCTTCTTTCAGACACCTCGAAAATTTATTTCTCCATGCCCCGACAAAAATCATGTCATCTCTCATATGGACCTCATCTGGATGTACTTAATCTCATCAGTCTAATTCATATTTTCCGACGTATTTTTCCCCCTCCTTCCAGCGCAAAAGTGGGCACCCTTTTGTATTAAAGCCACCGAGTAGCAAAATATCTGTGGATTTAATTTGGGAGACTGCATTGTGTTCCTGCTAGAATTTCTCCCTTTCCCCTCAGTCTCTGGAACAAAGGCTGGTCGGCGCAGAAGCTGCGATTGTTTTCACAGTGGGCTTTTTTGCAAATGCACAGCAATAGAAGATGACCAAATGTCCCAAGATATTTCTTGTTTGAATATCACAAGCAAATTATGTATTCGTGTCAGAAACAAAAAGGCAGACATTATTATGCTTCCAACATTAATAATACCCCCATGGGCCACCTAGAGGTGACCACCAGTGACTACACTCAGAGAATCATTTCTTTATAAAAGCATGTCAAACAATGCATCTCAAGCCTCAAGACTAAGTATCCGAACAAGGGAGAAACCCACAGGACATTAGTGCTGGGGTTAGATATTCCAGAGGTAGATTTTCTCGAGTGATGAGCTCTTTCAGAAAGCCATCAAAGGCTTGTTTGGTAAAGGCTTTGCCCTTTCTACCGGTGCCCACGATAACTCCCATGTCTGTTGCTGTGGACTAGGAGGTGGCGATGATACATTATTTCCAAGCACACGGCCGCCCCCCTCCCTTCCCAGACAAGATGGTGAGTCTCAGTATTCTTTACAGCAAAGTACTCTGTTTTTATTTGTTATCTGAACCAGTCTGAATCATTGCTACAAAGAGAGGCTGTAATCTTTTCAGTTTCATTTAATACACAGACTTTGGCAATTTTTTTTTTTTTTTTGCTTTTGGACTAGGATACATAAATCACATGCTTCACATACACATGTTAATTTAGATATTTTTTGTATCTTGTACTGTAATAAAAATTCTCCAAGGGGGGAAAAAAAAACCACTCTTTGTTTTGGCTCGGTTTAAAGCGGCAGAGAGACGGTGTGACGTTGTGGACAAAGAAGTGCCTTTAAAGCCATGAAAACCTGGGTTCAAATCTCAGCTCCAACACGGATTGGCTGTTTGACTCCGGGGAAATCACTTACTCTCGGCAAGTAAGGTCGAGTCACACAGAAGGTTCAGCCTGCATTGATGGAGAGATTTTCCTCACCCAGGAATTCTCTCTGTTGATGAAATCACAGGTCCGGTCGCCATCCCTTTATTAAAAAAAATAAAAATAAAAAAGCAAGAGGGTGCTGCTATGGTTTTGTGGTGATATATGGCTCGGAGGTTCAGTGCTCAGGGTAAGATTTCATGGAGGAGAGAAGTAAGGGCAGAATCTTTCATTTTTAAGAATAAAGGCGAGACTTTCATTGCTAACGAAGAAGCAGAAGTCAAGTGGGTGCTCGTTGACTGGGAAATGGCTAGATAAATTGTGGTCCATGAATAAAATGGAATATTGTTATAAGAAATGACAAAGCGAGAAGAATTCAGAAAAATCTAGGAAGACTTAGATGAGTTGATACAGAATCATTTTCATTTTACAATTGGGGAAACTGAGGCAGGAGCCGCTAAATGACCTGCCCGGGATCAGTGTCTAGATTTGAACCCAGGTGTTCCTGAGTGCCTGACTGCAAGCCCAGTGTTCTGTTCTACCGCACCATTTAGTCGCTTCCCTAGTTTCCCAATTCATCATCTCAGCTGTACCTTCATTCATTTCCATTCCCAGGCTTGGCTCCATGGTCTGCAACTCCACTTATTCCATACTTAACAAACACCCGGAATCTCCTTATCCAAGTGATTGCTAATTACCAATCCTGGGTCATTGTCACTTATACTCCCTTCCCTCCTGAACCCCTTGGCTGAAGAACATCACTGAAGAAAGTCCCAAGATGGAGCCAATTTCTTCTGCCATCAACTGGTAGAGCTTAAATACATCTGGATCTTTGTGGCTGCTCTAGAATGCCTCTAGGCTGCTCACTGACTCCCTAGAAACCATTCCAAACCTTTCCTTCTCTATCAAGTCCTTCAACTGTAGCCCACCATTCTAGCACTGTCACTAAAAAGATTGAGGCTTTCTGATCAGAGGTCCCTGAATTTCCTCCTCCTCCATATTTTTCAGCATCATAGTCTATTGTTTGCTCCCTTTCTCCAGTCTCAAAGAAAAGGGAAGCTAGTATTTCTTAAAGCCAGCCCCCCTTCCTGTGCCATCTTCCCCTGCCTCACCTTGGTTCTTGCTACAGCTAATTATCCCCCATTTCTCTCCAACATCTTCACTCTCTTTTTTGGGGGGGGACAGTTAATCATTTTATTAACAAGGCCAACAGCTTCTTAAATTTAAAAGGATGGTCATTTGACCATCTCTTTTAGACAAAAGACAATCAGAGCAAAGGCAAACATGTCCACCAAACATTTCATTGTGGATTTCTAACTATAAGGGGAGACGATGTGAGAGGCAAAATGGAAGAATGGGTGGTGCTCGACAAAAATCCCCTTTGATAACTCGATCACTTTCTTGCCACTGGTTTCTTCCCATTTTCCTAAAAACATGCTCAAGTTTCCCCAATCCTAAAAAGAAAATCTCTGTTAACTAGGGGATCTGGAAAGGTGACACCTGATGAGCCTTAAAGAAAGATAAGTTACCCTTGTTTGCCTCAGTTCCTTCATCCTGTAAAATGAGCTAAAGAAAGTTTCCTAAAGGAAATGGCAAACCAGTTCAATATCTTGGCCAAGCAAACCCCCAAAGGGGTCACAAAAAGTCAGACATGACTAAGACAACCGAACAATAATAGGTGATGCAATGGATACACTTCTGGGCTGGAATAAAGAAAATCCGACTTTAAATTTGGCTTGAGAGACTTACTAGCTGTCTGATCCTGGACAAGTCATTTAACCTCTGTCTGCCTCAATTTCCTCAATTGTAAAACGGAGATAATATTAGCACCTATATCCCAGGGTTCCTGTGAGGATCAAATAAGTTATTTGTAAGGTCCTTAACATAGTACCTAGCATGCAATATAATTAATAAATGCTCATTTCTTTCCTTATTAAAAAAAAGAAAAGAAAAAAGAAGGATTTTTTGGAGAGGTCAAAGAAAGAAGTCGTTTCAGGGATGGAGGCTAGCTTGTGCAGATGGCCAGAATTTGGAGATGAAATGTGAAGTTCAGGGAACAGCTTGGCTGTCCAGTTTGATCGAAAGGAAGAATGTATGAAGGGGAGTAACAGAAGTCTGTTAAGGCGGTCGGAGTCAGATTGTGGAGAGGGTTAAATGCTCTTCAAATGAGTCTGTATCTCATTCCAGAGGTAATAGGGAGCCATTGAATTTTCTTGAGCATGGGAATGACTTGATCAGATTCCCATGCCAATTTCATTCCCTCCCATAGCTTTAAGTCTCACTTCAGTACAACTGAATCCTAATAGAGATCTCTATCCCTGCTTTCTATTTCTATTTCTATCTCTATCCCTGCATCTCTAGCTTCCTAAGAGACATTTTCACCTGGGTGTTTTACTGGCATCCTCAACTAAACATGTCCAATCTGAGTTCATTATTTCTGTCAGCACCCGCAACATCTACCTTTTTGACGATCTCTTTGGCCCAATCAGTTACCAAGTGCAGTTGATTCTAGCTCTAAAATATCTCCCTTAGCTGCTGCTTTTCTGTTTCCATGACTACATTTCAGTAGAATGTAAGCTTCTTGAGGTCAGGGGTCAGTTTTTGTTTTGTTCTACTTGTATCCACACTTCTTTGAATAATGCCCAGCACTCAGTGGGTTCTTAATAAATGGTTCCCGATTGTTGATCACTTAAATTGTCACAATAGCCTTCTAACAGGTCTTCCTGTCGCTACTTTCTTTCCAGTAGCCACTCATAATGTTTTGATGCATCCATCCCATAATAGAAGTTAAGAGACACCATATTGCCTAACAAGTGAGTTCATAGCTCCCTTACTAGAGTTCAAGACATCCCATGATCTGGGGCAGAAGGTGGTACAGTAGAGCACTGATCCTGCAATCAGGAGGACCTGAGTTCAAAATCTAACCTCAGATACTTATTAGCTGTGTGAACCTGGACAAGTCACTTAACTCTAATTGCCTCCAAAAAAAGACATTCCACAATCTGATGTCACTTATTTCCTACCCTTCTTTTTTCCATATGCTCTAAGTTTCAGGCAAAGTATATATTACTCCACAGCTCCCAGATGCTCTCCACTTTCCCACTTCCATGCCTTTGCTTCCTCTGTTCCCTGGACATGTAATGTTCCAGAACGTTTCTGAAGGTACCTTAGAAGGGATTGGAATTATGAAGAAGAAAGCCAGAGTGTTAATTTGGGAAAACTTGAAAAGCTGAAGGAATGAGGAGAAAGACAAGGTAGTGGGGAAGGCAAAGAGAGTGAAACAAATCCTTCCTCCTTCTCCTCCTCCTCCTCCTCCTCCTCCCAGCATGCTAATCACTGACTCTAGGTAATTTGCTTCCTTCCCTCATAGTCCCCTAGGTATAGAACATCACTGAAGAAAGTCATAACACAGAGCCGATTTCATCCACTTTCAAATATATGGAGCCAAACCTCAGCCGGTTCAAACACTAAGAAATGGCTGATATCCAAAGATTAATAAGGGATCGATACAAATATATTATCAAGACCTTTTCCTTGATGGGTCAATGATCAAATGATATGAAGAGTGTTCAGAGGAATGAGAAAAGGAAAGAAAGCTGCTTCTGTGGGGCTCTGAAGTGGTGTAAAAGAGGTTGGCAAAGTGTTTAAAAGGTTCAAGCAAGATGAGGCGTAATCACCCATAAGCAGTTTGAACGACAAGCTATGAGGATCTCCAAGAGCACCGAGAGCAGGGCAATTTTACGGTGATTTGCATGGAACATATGATGTTTGTATTTCTACTCCAGCCAAGTGTCAATATTATCTATGTTCGTCTTCCCATTGGAGGAGAAGGTGAAGGAGCTCGAGGAGTACCTCTGTGTACACCAGAATGTGCCAACTGAGAGCTCTTACAAAGTCTGCAAGTGGGCTTCAACAGCAAATGCAAGAAGCAAATCTGAAGAGGCAGAAGGGATTCCTGACTCCCGGTGGTTGGAGAATGAGAGAGACACACATGGAGGGACATGGGGATGGATGGAAGGAAAATAGGAAGGAGAGAGAGAGATGGAGAAAAGAGAGAAAGAGACAGAGACAGAGAGAGACAGAGGCAGAGAGAGACAGAGAGAAGGAAAGAGGGAGGGAGGGAGAGACAGAGAAGAAGGGAAGGAGGGAGAAAGAGAGACAGAGAGAGAAAGAGACAGAGACAGACAGAGACAGGCAGAGAGAAGGAGGGAGGGAGAGAGGGAAAGACAGAGAGGGGCAAATATGTGGCTGTTTCTTAAGAAGGAAGCTCTGAGGAGGAAGCAGCTGTTTGCTCTTCAAGGACTCCTAAAGTAGACCCATAGGTGCTATCAGGTGAAAGAATGTTCAGCAAGAAGAGATGAGTAGTGATGGCTGGGGATTCCTTGCTGAGATGGCCAGAGCTAGCCATTTGTCAAGTCAATAACAACAATTTAAAGGTCTCTTTGGAAGAGACTCCTAGCATTTCGGGTGATTTGTGGAGACGCAAAGGATGCTGCTAGACAGAACTGAGGAGGCATTTCTGATGCTTGTGAAAGTCTTAGGCAAGAAAGTAAAAACCATAGGTGGGGAGAGAGATAGTAGGAATGATATTATCTCTACAATTTGTCACCCATGTGACCACTTAACCTCTCTGAACCTCAGGTTTCTCTTCTGGCAAAAATGAGGAGCTTGTCTGGAATGGATTCTAGAGTCCCTGTTGTCATAGATCTTTGATCCCATGAATTGTAAGTGGTTTACTGGATTGAGTCCTGGACCTGGAGTCAAGAAGACCCAAGTTCAAATGTGATTTTGGACATTTATTTGCTCTATGACCCCGGCCAAGTCACTTCAGTTCTGTCTGCCTCAATTTCTCCAACCAGAAAATGGAAAGAAATCATTTTTACCTCTCAGGGTTTTCATTTAGAAATCATTGCACTAAAGGGAGGGCCTCTTACTAACTCTACTACTAAGCTCTAAGCACTGCATGATTCTTTGCTTCCCTCTCTGTCATATTCTTCTATTCCCCACTCTCTCGAAACAGGTTAGGATTCTCCTCTGCCTCTTTGGCTCCATTTTAATATATTTCTTCCTTGAACCTGTGTTCCTCTGATTATTCTTTCCTGGTAACTTGAAGATCAGTGATGCATTTGAACCCTTTCACCTTCTTGCACTCAGTGCCTACAATGAATGGCACCGGTAGGTAACTCGCTCTTTGCAGGTAACTGCAAAATTCCCCTTGCTTTCCAAACTTCCGGGAAGCCATATCCTTAGTCCATTATCATTCTGGTTGGATTTTGTGGCAATCCTTTGCAGGTAACCACTAGGGCAGACTGCCTGGTTGTCACATTTGGTTACTGGGCTGGGGACTGAGTCACCAGGGGCTAGAGAGCATGGATTACTATGTTTTTGGCAGACCTCCCACCTTTCCTCAAGATATGATGCTCAGCTGCCTTGATTGGCAATTAGCACTTTCCTGCCAAGCCCTAATGGAAAAGAGAAGCTGCTTTGGTTCTTAAGCAGGAATTCAATTACCAGCAAGGCAAGATTCAATTAAATCTAATTACCCACCTTGTTTCTCCTCTTCCCCTGAAGCTCAGATCCTCTTTGCACTTCTCTGACCACTTCAATCTTTCTTCACTCAATATGGAAGTCACTTCCATGTTTCAGCAGTTTTGACATTTGTCTAAATATTACTTACCAATAACCCCACAAAGGCTGTACCCTGATGCAGTTGAGGAGCCCCTGGATTTTCGATGGCCATGTCAGCAAAGTTCCGGTTCTAACAGATTCAATCGAACCGAGAAGATCTTGGGGAGCCTGTGTTTGCTATTTAATGAACACCCTTACATCACCAAAAGGTTGACCACATAATAATGTTTTATGTCGCTATGGTAGGAAATGGTTAAAAAAAAATGAAATGATCCTAGGTTCTCTTTCCATTGTACCAGCAGCCGAGCGACTGAAAAGTGGGTGCAGGGGGGGCTAAGAACAAAATCGTAGGCCATCAACAAACCGTACCTATTGATACTTTAATGTGGGACCTTTGTCCAAGTCCCACCAAACCAACGGGACACCTGAAGCGTGTCTCTACTGACATTCTCATTAAAAATGAAATCAAAAAGACATAAGGAAATTGCAGTGATGTGGAAGGATTCTCTTTGGAGAAGCAAAGAAAAGCATGAGAGACTCCATTTCCTTATCTGTACCAGGTAAAAAGCAGAAGCACAATTAGAAATTCTAGGCCTGGTTACCAATCCAATGAACAAGGGGATACTTGCTAAAAACAAGGCAGAGTTACAGCAAAAATTATTAATAGGAATAAATGTTTTCTTCAAGATCCCTAGGGAAATGATGGGAAAAAGTAGGAGGGAAGGGGACATAGCATTGCCAGACTTCAGACTATATTATAAAGTGGCAATCATCTCCACTATTTGATAGTGCTTAAAAAATAGAAAAGCAGATCAGAGAAACAGTCTTCAGACAGCTGGAAATCTAAGACCAGGAAACAATCAATAGCAGTCCAATGTTTTGGGGCTCAAGAACATAACATATAAGGGGAAAGGCTTCCCTATTTGATAAGAACTTTTGGGAAACAGTTTGGCAGAAATCGGGTTTAGATCATCATCTTATAACATGCTACAATTAACTCCAAATGAATGTGGACTGAACTCTAAGAGGTCGCAAACAGTAAGGGGCTATATGAAAACACTCATGTATTCTTGTTAAGGGGTGCCCAAGTCTTTGTGATCCCATTTGGGGTTTTCTTAGCAAAGATACTTGGAGTGCTTTGCCATTTCCTTCTCTAGCTCATTTGATAGATGAGTAAACTGAAGCAAATAGAATTAAGTGACTTGCCCAGAGTCACTCAGCTCATGAGGATCTGAGGTCAGAATGGAACTCAGGTGTTCCTGACTCTAGGCTGGCACTCTATCCACTGTGCCACCTAGCTGCCCGTTCCTTCAAAGCCTTCAAAGCTGACCCTTCTCTATAACCTCTCTACTATTTATTTAGTGAACTCATCAGCTTCCGTGAATTCAATTGTCTCTAAGCAAATGTTTCTCAGATGGATTTTTCTAGTCCTAACCTCTCTCTTGGAGGGAGCTAAGTGCTGCAATGGATAGAGCTCTGGACTCGGAGTCAGGAAAAGTTCAAATCTGACCTCAGACATTTACTAGCTATGTAAGTCTAGTTTCCAAAATCCCAAGGGAAATGATGGAAAAAAAGTATGTACGAAGGGGACATAGTATTGCCAGACTTCAGACTATATTATAAAGTGGTAATCAATGACATTATTAGATAGTGCTTAAAAAATAGAAAAGCAGATCAGTGAAACAGTCTTCAGATAGCTGGAAATATAAGAACAGGAAACAATCAAAAACAGTCCAGTGTTAAAAAAATTTTTTTAAATAGTCCATTTAGCTCTATTTAATGCCTCAGTTTCCCCATCTATCAAATGAGCTAGAGAAGGAAATGGCAAAGCACTCCAGTATCTTTGCTAAGAAAACCCCAAATGGGATCACAAAGACTTGGGTACCACTCAACAAGACTAGTTAAGTCATTTAACTGACCTATGTTTGATTCCATTTCCTCTACTGTAAAATTGGAATAATAACAGCAGCTATGTCCCAAGATTGTTGTGAGGATCAATAATATAACATTTGTAAAGTGCTTAGAACAATACTCAATATGTTGTAGGCACTATATAAATGTTTATTCCCTTTCCTCCCCTTCTCTTGAATCCAGTTCTGCATCTCCAAAAGTCTATTGGACATCTCAAAATGAATGTTCTGTAAATGTCGTAAAGCCTGTATGTCCAAAATTAAACTCTGTCCCCCTGCCTCCAGACTCTCTCCTCTTCCTAACTTCTCTGTTACTGCCAAGGGCACTGCCATCCTCCTTGTCACCCAGGCCCACAATTCTTTACTGTCTAATCTGTAACTAAGGTCTGTTGATTTTGTCTTCTCAACATCTCTCATACCTACCCTCTTCTCTCCTCAAACATTGCCATCCCGCTGGTACAAGGTTTCAGCCCCTCGTGTCTGGATTACTGCAATAGTCTGCTACGTGGTTTCTGTTTCAAGTCTCTCCCCACTCTGCTTCATCCTCCACTCGTGCTCTGTACAAATCTGAATTTGTGACTCCTCTATTCAATCAACAGTGGTGGCTCCCCATTACCTCTAGAATCAAATAGTAAATCCTCTGTTTGGCTGTACAGGCTGACCCCTTCCTACTCTTCCAGTATTCTTAGACTTTCCTCCCCTTCTCATAACTGGCTTCCTACAAGTCCCAGCTAAGACCTTACCTTCTACAGGAAGCTTTTCCCAATCCCCTTAATTCCAGTACCTTCCCTCTGGTGATTGTTTCCAATGCTACACATTGTTGTTTGCCTGTTGCTTTTGAGAGCAGTGGCTGTTTTTCTTTTCTTTTCTTTTCTTTTCTTTTCTTTTCTTTTCTTTTCTTTTCTTTTCTTTCTTTCTTTCTTTCTTTCTCTTGCTTTCTTTTTCTTTCTTTCTCTCTTTTCTTTTTTCTTCTTTTCTTTTCTTTTCTTTCTTTCTTTCTTTCTTTCTTTCTTTCTTTCTTTCTTTCTTTCTTTCTTTCTTTCTTTCTTTCTTTTTTTTCTTTCTTTCTTTCTTTCTTTTTCTTTGTATCCTGAGCACTTGACACAATGCCTGGCACACCATTGACCCTTGTTGACTTGATTGGACACATACAGTGTGTTTTTGAGAGCCTATAGCTTCCGAATAAAAGAATCATAGCAAAGTGCAGCACCATCTCAGGTTCACCATTGAATACTAGACATCAGAATGTGCTGCTGGATTTCCCAAGGTGCCAAATGCAGTCTTTACCCTTCCCGATCTGCTTCTTGGTCACTTTGTGGGATGACTGTTCTACTGGGACAATCTTTTGGACATAAATTGCAAAGGTTAAGGGTCTTGCTTTAATTTTGAGGGTTTTTCAGGGGGGCCTTAGCATCAAGAAACACTTTCAATGTATGCTGAGAATGAGTTGTGCCCCTCAAACTATTAGCTCTAGATCTGATTGCAACAGGAAGGGTTTCTATGATGGAATTAAAACAAAATCTAGTCATTTTAACCAACAATATTCCCAAATAAAGTACTCGAGTTTTTACTATGGATTGGTCAAGAGACAAAAGGCAATTAAGACTTCAGTTCAATGGTCCCCATTAGACATAAGGAGCCCCTACAATATAGTCCCAAAGCATGTGGTTTTTACAAGTTAAAAAATATTTTACCAACAGAAAGTCTTTGAAAGACATAGCCCCATTGTAGCTTAACTCAGTTTCCCCAAGTATAAATTAGGGATAAAAATAGCACTTACCTCATAGGATGCTTGTTAGGACTGAAGGAGATAATATATATAAAGTGCTTTGCCAATCTTGAGGTACAATAGAATGTAAACTATTATTATTATTTCTGGTATTAGGTGGAGCTTCTTTGCTGAAGAGAGTTTTGTAAAAGTCTAAATAAATTAAGAATATTTTATTATTTTGAATGCCCTCTGAAGTGGGAAAGACATGGGTTAGAGAGGCCAGAAGAGACTTGATATTTGGAGCTTTTTGCTGCAAAGTTCTTCAAGGGATTGGGGAGAAGGTAATTCCTAGTGAACATGGTTATAGTGAGCTGTCCCGTAGAACGATGAGGGGGATCACATCGATTGAGTGTTCCATGAAGAGACAGGGAGGTGGGGATCTGATTGAGGGGAGGTGTCTGGCATTGTAAAGCTCAGGACCTTTTCTGAAAGCCTTTCATCAAACATGACTTTGGACCAATTCTATGTGGAGCAAGCGAGTAGGAATTCAAAGTACAAGGAACATAGTCCTCGGGGATCCAGAACTTTTTATTTCTACTCTCAGACATTTCTTCCTTTCAAAAGGTGGAAGGTTAAACATTTCTTCAGGCTGTACAGTATAAAAAGGGAAAAAAGTCACTGGTGTTGGGAGGGTAAGGAAGAAGATGAGGATTCCAAACATAGAAAGGGCCTCAGATGGAAGAGTAGAGTCGCCTGGGGGAAGGAGCTAACTGGATGAACGGCTCTTCTGTGATATTTAGGGGGTGAAGCCAATGACTTTGGCTCAGGATGAAGCCAGACAGTGACAATATCAGTTGGGTGGATCTTAGGGACCGAGACCAGTGATACTGGTGCTGGATGGGACTTAGCATTTTGACAGACAATAGAGTTCCTTACATCAATTTTTTTGAAAGAGAGAGAATAGGAGATACCTTTTACAACTATGCCTACTAGGAGAATTCTTAACTGAATAAGGTATTTGTTGTTATTCAGTCTTTTCAGTCATTTCCAACTCCTCATGACCCCATGTGGGGTTTACTTGGCAGAGAGAGTGGATAATTTGCCATTTGGTGCTCCAGCTCATTTTACAGATGAGGGAAACAGGGCCTTTAAATGACTTGGGCAGGGTCATACAGCTCTTAAATGTCTGAGGTCAGGTTTGAAGTCACATTTTCCTGACTTTAGGCATGGTACCTAGCTGTTCTTGAACAAGGTCTCTATACCCTCGATACTATATCTAGGGGTCCTCAAACTACGGCCGCGGGCCAGATGCGGCAGCTGAGGACGTTTATCCCCTCACCCAGGGCTATGAAGTTTCTTTATTTAAAGGCCCACAAAACAAAGTTTTTGTTTTTACTATAGTCCGGCCCTCCAACAGTCTGAGAGATAGTGAACTGGCCCCCTATTTAAAAAGTTTCAAGACCCCTGCTCTATACTCTAAAATACAAAATACAAAATTCAGTTACACAAAACTGGAAAGCTTTTGCACAACCACAATCAATGGAAACAGAATAAGAAGAGAAACTATAGGATGAAAAAATATCCTTGCATCCAAGAGATGGCTGATGTCCAAAATCTATAGGAAACTGAAACAAATATAGGACCAAGAGCTCTTCCCTAATAGTTAAGTGATCAGATGAATCCTCACAGTTTTCAGAATAATAACTAGCTTTGGAGTACTTGGGCCCTAAAATCTCAGCTTGCTACATGGCAGCAGTGGAGAGAACCAAGCAGTGGGAGTTCCTAGCAGGTTTTCGAAAGATTGTCCAGAGTTTTTGAACCCCCGACTTGGAGAGAGACGGGGAATTCCTGAGCATCCCCAGGCCCAGCATGGCATCGTTGTCAAGCCTAAGCTTAAGACTTTCAGGATCCAGCTTAATAGAGGAAAAATGGAGTTCCCAGTAAACTCAGGCCTCTCAGAACATGAAGATGAGTATGTGGACCTGAAACTTGGAGAAGTAACACAGGAAGCTAAGCAAGATAGCTTAAAAGGCCTGGACTCTGACCAACATTATATGGCAGCCACTCAATCAAAGGTCATTCAACTAGTATTTTTTATCAGGGACCATGCTCGATGCCAGAGATACAAAGGGAGGCAAAAACTAGTCCCTGCCCTCAAAGAGCTTACATCTAATGCAAAAACTATGTACAGATGATACAGATGGGATCAATTAGGGATAATCAGCAGAGAGAACGTCATTAAAGGGAATCAGGCTTTTATAGAAGGTGAGGTTTTAAATGGGCCTTGAAGGAAGCAAGGGAAACCAGGGATGACTGTAAATAATTGAGATCGCAAGTTCACTGGAAAATAGAGTTGTCTCTTTAAGCCATCTTGTTTGTTTCTATCCTAAGGGAATCCAAGTCTGATGATCCATAGGACTGTATGCTTATATGGGTTCTTGAAAGGGAAAGGGTGGAAGTGGGACTTATTGGAATGTTGAAGAGTTGTCTGTCTGGAAATCCCAAGGGGCTTTCCCTCCCAAGAGAGTCTAAGACCTTGGGGTATTATGCTAAAGCTGGATACCTGTATGAGTCTTTGGGGTGAAGTGGGATCCACTGGAATGTCTGTCTGGAGGGCCTCCAAACCACACAATGGTGCTTTGAATCTGGAGGATTGGAGGACCCTGGGAAGGATGGGAATCACCAGGAAGAGAGGAAAATTGGATGGATTGTTTGTGGGCTATGTTGAATCCTTTATTTGTTTTCTGCATGGCGATATAAAGGCTGTCTAGTACTTACATATACAAACATATATAGGGATATATACACATATATATGATGTATATACATCATAATACATCATAAATACATAGACAGAGAGATGAGAGAGAGAGAGAGAGAGAGATGACATAGAGACAGAAAGACAGAAAAACAGAGACAGAGACAGAGAAAGACAAAAGATTAGTGTCTAGCACCCCAACCCAAGGTGGGAGCTTCCTCCGGGAAATCTCAGAATATAGCTTAAGAATAGTTGGTCCCCACAGATATGGATTAAAAGTGCCCAGACCTCATACAAATACCCAGGATAATAACAACAACAGTATACACACATAGCAGAGGAAGCTCAGGATGGGTGGGGACAATATAAACCCAAGGATGATAATTTGAAGCTATTCCCAAGATGGAGCCTAGTCCATGTGATCGCACACCTTGGGATGCTAGACTCTAACTACAATTAGATTTCTATTAATTCAGGCAGATATATTTTAAAACTTTTTAATTAAAAATTTAACAAAAAATAACAGATATATGAAAAGGGTAAAATTTTATTCAAAACCGTGTATCAGATTGAAGCAAATGAATTAACCAACAAGCAAACCCAAAAGAAGAGATTTTGTCCCCATCAGTCATGCATGGAACCCTACCATCTTTCTCCTTTTTTTCTTATTCTTTTCCTGTCTTCCTTTCCTTTCTCCTTTCCTTTCTCCTTTCCTTTCTCCTTTCCTTTCTCCTTTCTTTTCTCCTTTCCTTTCTCCTTTCCTTTCTCCTTTCCTTTCTCCTTTCCTTTCTCCTTTCCTTTCTCCTTTCCTTTCTCCTTTCCTTTCTCCTTTCCTTTCCTTTCCTTTCCTTTCCTTTCCTTTCCTTTCCTTTTTTCCTTTCCTTTCCTTTCCTTTCCTTTCCTTTCCTTTCCTTTCCTTTCCTTTCCTTCTTCCTTCCTTCTTTCTTTTTCTTTCCTTCTTTCCTTCCTTCCTTCAGGGTGGGGGGCACTACTTATGTGGCATATTTTTTGGGGGGGGAGGGAATCCCTTGAGCTGTCCTGAGTCATGCCATAGAGGGCAATTGATCAAAAAAAAAATCTTGAATGGGCCATAGGGACACAACGCTCCCAAAGTCTGGGCTTATACAGACTGGGTTTGATCAGAAAACTAGCCCCAAAATAAAACTCTTTGGTTCATATTGCCCTCACCCAAAGTTGCCTCTGAGAAATCACACACTATATCTCAGATATAGCTCTTGTCTAAAGCCCCACAGATGTGGCTAGAAAGGTGCCTAATCCCACAAAGTGCCCAAGGTGGCAAATGTGTGTGTGTGTGTGTGTATATAGTTATAGTTATTCCCTTTACTGTGCCAGGAGCACAGTACCACCATTATTTGGAAAATGCACATAAAGTTTTTTGGCCCTCCCTTCATAGCTGAGAGAAATTATTATAATATTAAAAGACAAAATATGTTGATATTATACAATATTATACATATTTTATGCATTTCTGAGTTTTTAAACTTTTTCTTTGTCATCTGTGGCTTCTGCACAACTCCCCCCAAAATTCCCATTTAATTTCTTATGTTGACCTGTGATATGTCAAAACCACAATAGAAAAAATTGCAATGTGGAAGGGATAACTGTATTGTATAACAGACATCCTTTATACCATTCCACAAAAGATGTATAAAGGACTCGATGTAGCTCATAAATAACCCAGTTTTCACTTTCTGGTGAGCCCCGTCTTTTCCAAAGGTTCTCCACATTCATAGCACGATCAGTGCTTTGGATTCCCCTTAGCAGAGACGTAAGCCATTTTTGTTTTTCTTCCCGGGTTATTTTTACCTTCTGAATCCAATTCCCCCTGTGCAACAAGAAAACTGTTCTGTTCTGCAAACATATATTGTATCTAGGATATACTGTAACCTATTCAACATGTAAAGGACTGCTTGCCATCTGGGGGAGGGGGTGGAGGGAGGGAGGGGAAAAATCGGAACAGAAGTGAATGCAAGGGATAATGCTGTAAAAAATTACCCTGGCATGGGTTCTGTCAATAAAAAATTATTAAAAAAAAAAAAAGAAGAAGAAGAGACGTAAGCTGGGGTGTGCTAGAATGTATCTCCTTGACACTCAAGTGAGTTCCATTTTACTCCCAGAGACTTAGAAAGGCACCAAACTATTGTACTGCATTGAGGTCTGTGACCCACCCAGAGAGATCAATGTGGAACCTTCCATTCAGAATCAACCCTTTCTCAAGAACACATTGGAGAGGGCATAAGTTCTTCTGCTATGTGGTAGTGTTCTATATGTATTTGGGGTTTTTATGCTAATATGGTCTGTTTTCTACATTATGTTACAAGGAAAGACTTCTACTTGGAAGAGGGAATAGGATAGGAGATGATAAGAACAGGAATAGGACTGGCCCTACGAAGATGCTCCTAATGAGGAATTTCTTCTACCAATTCGAGTCAGTGTTTTCTCCACAACTTAGATATTCCCAGAATTGTCCAATATACTGAGAATCCCTTGCCGAGGCAGCCAATATATGATTGAGGCAGGATTTGAACCCAGATGCTTCCTGGCTCTGAGATCAACTCTCTATCCAGCCTCATAGATCCTAATAGAGATACACACACACACACACACACACACACACATCAACAAAGCACTTTCACATACGTAACAAAGAGACCAAAAAGTACAGAAGATAGCATAAATCAACAGAGCGAATTTTTGTTAAATTTATTATCTCTTTTGTGAGTTGGCCAGGATACCCTTTTAATCAGTAGATTCTCCCTTCTTCTGTTACTTGGAGTAATCACAGAAAGAACAGCTAGATAACAGAGAAGACATTTAGACAGCTAAGTTTATGAAAGGCAAGAGACTTTCTTGATGGAATCGCAAGGAAGCTTGCCATCGGCCCCCTGAAGATTTGCCACAGCTCTGGTAGTCTTTAACAAGCTGGGCATGCCCTCTCTGGCCCTGACCCCATCCCAATGTGGTCTGCCTACTGTTATCTACCAAGGACTAGAGACCCAGTTCCATTTAACCCATTAACATCTATTTGCTTTTACAAAGAGGAATTTACTTTGCAGATATATCAAGAAGAGAACACTCCGTACCCTTCCAGGGACTTTTCTCCATCATCCCACCTCAATCTCTGACGCGAGTGGGCTCATATTTAACATAGTTTCTCCGGACCACTAGTCTTGCCAAATTCATGACCATCAGCTGCTGGATGAGCCCCAGTCTCAGCCACTCCTAGGCTGGCTCCTGGCTCCCCTGAGTCTTTAAGTTGAACCAGCTGGCTGCAAAATTCAGTATGAACTTGACCCCTAGAGCTTTAGAAACTCACAAGGTGTTAGTTTCTAATCTCCTTTTCTTGAATCAAAAGAAAAAATACCAAGGACTGATTGCATGGGCCATATGTCGTCCTCAGATGTGGATGACTCACATCCTCATTGTATCATTGGCAACAAGCTCAAATAGAAATGAGCCACTAAAACTGTACATTAAGGCCGTGCAGACTGAATATCGACTTAGAAAACCATATGGTAATATTATTTATGCTCTAACGTAATTTTCCTTATTTTGTTAAATATTTCCTGATTATGTTATATTCCGATTCGGAAATATTTCCACTACATGCACGTGGGCTGTGTGTTTACACCTCTGCTTTATGGCATTGTCTCTCTCTCTCGTTAGAATATGATCAGCCAGAGAGAAGTCACACAAAAAGAATTCCAATCAAAGAGAGAACTACCAAAGCTACTTAATGCTTTTTGAATCCCCTCTTCAATTTCAGCTACTTAAAGGGGCTCCCATATACCAAGTGATTAGCAGACTGGAGCCAGTCAGGGAGCACGTTGCTTCAGATTTCTCCAGGGCACTTCCATTCCAGTCCTCAGAACTCCTGGAAGCAAGCTCCCTGACCTCTTCCACCAGGGAATTAGTATCAGTGGAACTTCACCCATGCTCACAGGGACCTAATTCAGAGACCCTGTTACACTGATATCAAGTCTGATGTCAGTGTCATATGGAGGGCAAAACTGGGAGCAATGCTTATTTTGGTTATTGTTCAGTCGTTTTTCAGTAATGTCCAATTCTTCGTGACCCATTTGGGGTTTTCTTGGCAGAGATAATGGAGTGGTTTGACATTTCCTTTTTCAGCTCTTTTTTTTTTTCAAATCAATTATGGTTAAGTGATTTGCCCAGGGTCACACAGTAAGTATCTGAGTCTGGATTTGAACTCGGGCCTTCCTGAGAAATGAGTAGAAGTGGCCAAGGGGCAAATTTAAATTGGATGTCAGGAAAAGATCTTCAGCAATTTGAGCTGTCTATGCAGCTCGGCTGTCTTGGATGGTCACGGATTCCTCCTCACCAGAGGTGTTTAAGCAAAGCCTCAGTGACCACTTGTCCTGGACACTGTAGTGAGGGTTTCTTTTCCCAAGAGCGTTGGACTAGCCAGCTTCAGAAACTCCTTCTAACTCGCAGGTTCTGGGGCTCTGGAACTATATGACCTCAGAAGTCTCTTCCAACTCATGTGTTCCCCAGTTTTATATGTCGATCTGTTCTTATATTCTAAAAAGAATTCTGGTCTTGCCAGGCTGTCCCGAGCTCTTTTTAAAATCCGTTCTTCCCTTCAATTTCTATTATGAGCAAATTTTGGCATTTTGCCATCATCCATTCTTTCCTTAGATGTTGCTTCTATTTTTTTGATGACTCTCATTTCATGTACTGTGTTTTATCTCTTTACTCTTGAAAATAGCAAGAAATTAGAAATGACACGAGAGACTTTTGAGATCTTTATGATTTATATGCCTGAATTGCACACAAACACAGCGAAAACATAAGAAAATATACATCTGCATTTGGTATCAATTAATATTTGTTGACAACCTACTGTGCATAAGCTACTGTGCTAGGTAGGAGTTGTGAGAAATACAAAGAGGTAGATATGTGGCTTCTGACCTCAAGGTGACAAGGCCCAGAGATCTGAAGTGTTAGATAGCAATATAAGGCAAGATGGAGTATGATCAGAGTCGTCATAATGACAAATCATATGAAATGCTTCGTGCTCTCCTATCAACAACCTGGTGAGATAGGGAATGTATCATCATCTCTACTTTATGACTAAGGAAACTTAGGCTTCAAAAAGTCAAAGAAAGCGTCATGTTCTACCTCTGATTTTTCTTGGCTTCTTCCCACCTGAAGCCTCAGTTCTTTGTCCTATTGACCTCTCCATCATCTGCCACTGTTGATTACTCTCTTTCTCTGTTGATGACTCTCTTACTGAATAGTCACTCTCTTCTCTGAAGAACTGAATCATATTTATTTCCTTTCTTTGTTCTTTTTTTCTTCCCTTCCTTCTGTCCTTCCTTCCCTCCCTCCCTTCCTTCCTTCTTTCTTTCCTTCTTTCCTTCCTTCTTTCCTTCCTTCTTTCCTTCCTTCTTTCCCTCCTTCTTTCCTTCCTTCCTTCCTTCCTTCCTTCCTTCCTTCCTTCCTTCCTTCCTTCCTTCCTTCCTTCCTTCCTTCCTTCCTTCCTTCCTTCTTTCCTCCTTCCCTCCCTCCCTCCCTTTCTCCCTCCCTCTCTGTCTTTTTTCCTTCTTTCCTTTTTTCTTTCTTCTCTTCCTTCCTTCCTTTGTTCCTCTTTTCTTACTTATCAAGTGACTCAATCTCCTTCACCAGATTCACACCTCACTCTAACAGTACAGGAAGCTAAAGTTCCCTGCTGGGTCCCTTTCTCGGCCCCTTTCTCTTCTCTCTATACCCTCGTTCTCAGTAATCTCATCAAATCAAGTCAACAGAATCTGCAGTCCAGTCAACCTGCCCTATTTGCTATTTCTCACATATAACACTCCATCTCCCACCTCCATGCCTTTGTAGATGCTGTCTCTCCTGCCTGAAGTGCCTTCCCTCCTTAGCTCTGCCTCTTAAAACCCCTAGCTTTCTTCAAGTCATAGCTCAGATGCCACTTCCTATGTGAAGCCTTTTCTGATTTCCCCAGATGCCACTGCTTCTATCTCTTCCACTACACACACACACACACACACACACACACACACACACACCCCAAAATTGCTTTGTCTTTACATTGTACATGTCCTGTATTTGTCTGTCTATATGTCGTCCTCTTCTCCATCAAGGGCAGGGAACTTTTGTCTTTATCTCCATGGCTGAGCATAACACTTGGCACTTGATAGGTGCCTACTAAATGCTTGTCAATTGGTTGAAATTACGCAAAGTGACTTACTACAGTGACAATCAAAGGGGAATGGGATTTGGTTTTAGACAAGTTGCAATGAGGCATTCAGTTTGAGATGGCCAATGGGCAGTTGGAAATGCAAATGTGGAGATCAGGAGAGTTTGGGGTAAGATAAGGAGATGGGAGAATCATCAGCATAGAGATGTTTGTTAAATCCATGGGAGCTGCTGAGATCTCCAAATGAAATAGTATTGAGAGAGAAGGGAAGACACCAAGACAGAGCCTTGGCTGCCACCCCCATTCAGCAGGTATGACTTGGATGAAAATCCAGCCAAGGAGACTGAGAGTTTTTGCACATTTGTAAACTTACTACCTCTCTGACCTTCTTTAACACAGAGAGAATCAGAGAGACAGAGACAGAGGGAGGGATGGAGGGAAGAATGAGGGGAGGAGACAAAGAGGGACAGGAAGGGAAAAGGAGGGGCGGGGGAAGGAGAAAGAATGAGAGAAAGGGAGAGAGATAGAGACAAGCAGAGGGACAGACCCACAACACACACACAAAGATACAGAGAAATAAGGGAAAGAGATGGAGAAAGGAAGGAGAAAGAGTAAGAGAAAGAAAGGAAGAAAAAAAGAAAGAGAAGAGAGCCTGTGGGAGGGAGATAGGGAAAGTAACAGATGGAGGCAGAGAGACAGAGAGAGATACTCAGAGAGAGAGACAGAGACAGAGAAAAAGATAGAGGTAGATATACATTTGTTTCAGTTCCCTCTGGACCTTGGACATCAGCCATCTCTCAGGGATATTGGATGTAAGGATATTTTTTCATCCAGTGATTTCTCTTCTTATTCTATTTCCATTGATCACGTTTGTGCAAAAGGGGGGTGGTGTTAGGAAAACCAGAATGGAGAATATTATCTAGGGCTTCTTAAACTTTTTCCACTTGCAACCCTTTTGGCCCAAGAAATGTTTACATGACTTTGGGTATGTAGGTATCCAAAATAAGTATCTAAAGCAAACACTCCCTGAGAATACATCATAATTTTGTTACCCTCACATTCAGTTACGGTGTCATTTGGGATCACGAACCACATTTTAAGAAGCTGGGACTAGAAGACAAAGAGTCAAAAGCTACAGAGAGGTCACTGGGGGTGAAGACTGAGAAAAGACTTTGAGATTGGGAAATTGAGAGATTATTAGTAACTCTGAATAGTGTCAGTGCCATATTACCAGGCCTTGGATACCCAGGCAACATGCACGAGGGTGTTCATTCTTAGGGATCCCATGTGACTAGGACACAAGTGCACCTGGGACAACTCAAGTGGAACCTCTTAGGCATTTTAAAGTCTATCTTTTGGACTCTCTTCTTTGTGCTGCTGTTTGCAGTTCCTCAGTCTAAACACAAACCTGATTTGTGGTCCAAGATTCCTTATAACTCTTACCATATCCCTGGGTAACTAGCTTTTGTCCTCCGGTTCATCCTGGGCTTTCTACATGGCAAAACTGCCAAGAGGTTGGCTGAAGTTGTGGTGAAGGAACTCTATCATCTCCTGGCTGTTGTGCAAATAGACTTGATGGCAAGACTGAAAAAGCTAACTAGAGACAGTTACCTTTGTTCTGTAATAATAATAATAATAATACCTCTTATTTATATGGTGCTTTGTATATGTTAGCTCATTTGATCCACACAACTACACTGTGAGATAGTGCTATTATTATCCCCGTTCTACAGATGAGGAAGCTAAGACAAACAGAGGTTAGGTGATTTGCCCAAGGTCAAACGGCTACTAAGGGTCTGAGGCACTATTTAAATTTGGTTCTTCCTGACTCCAGGTCCATGTTGCCTATATTACTTTCTGAATAAATACTTCCTTTGGTCTCCCAATACAAAGTTGAGATTAAACAAATGAAGATTATGGTCTAGTAACTCATAAAGACATAGAGCTATAATGATAAGTAAGTACATTGTTGTTCTTTAGTTGTTTTTCAATCATGTTCAACTTTCCATATCTCCATTTGGTATTTTCTCAGCAAAGATACTGGAGTGGTTTGCCAATTCCTTCTCTACCTCATTTTATAAATGAGGAAACTGAGGCAAATAGGATTGAGTGACTCCACCTAGGTTCCACATCTAGTAGGCATCTGAGGCTAGATTTTCAGTAAGACTCATCTTCTTGACCCCAGGTCCAGTAATCTATCCCCTACAGCTTCATCTGGCTGTCCCATAAGTACATCACAGAGGTAGAAAACGACGTGCTATGTGAGAGCTAAGGGGGAGTAACACCAAGCAATTGCAGAGATGGGGCCAAAAGTTCTATGAGAATTCTGCTGTGTCCACAATGCAATGTACCCTTCTTGGGAGAAAAAAAAACTCAAAGCAAAACTAGAAGGCAAGTGACAGAATTGAAGAAGTACGGAGGCAATAAGAGACAATGGGGAAAAGTGATGACTGTAGAGTCAGAGGACTTGGGTTCAAATACCATCTCATTATCTATATTTATACCGATTATCATCTCTGTTTATACTATCTTATTATCTTGTTTATTGTTTATATTTATACTATACTATGTCTTTATATTATCTATCTATATCATGTTCTCTCCCTAGGCCTCAGTTTTCCCATCTGTAAAACGAGAGTTGGTTTGTGATGATCGCTAATGTTCTTTCAAGCTCTAAATCCACTAGTCTCACTGGTTCTTATAGCACTGGCTTCCGTAGCGTTGGCAAACTCACCTGCCCCGTACTCTCCGCAGTCCCACAGAGCGCTGCATTCTATCCGCCATTGGTACGCGTGCTAATGGCCATTGATGCTGCCCGAATTATGTGACAGAAAGTAGCTCTGGGTAAGGTTTTTGTCCTCTCCGGTATGCTGTTCATATATACAGGTCATCTGTAAGTTGACTGTTCATAAATCAAGGTCTGGCTGTTCTTTGAAAGGCCATGCTCACTGGGAGCTATATGCTCCTTTAGGTTGACTTAGAAAGAAATGTGTTCAGTCCATATGTGCAAATTTGAAATGAGTGGGATGGATAAATGGTATCGAAATTCAGAAAGTTTGAAGAGGGGGGTCGATAGCAAGTCCCCTATTTGGGGTTGAAATAGAGAATTCTTTTAGAGGAGCAGTTGGGAAAGTAGATCGAGAAGGCGGAGTGGAAACCGATGTTGCACCATGGGGTGAGCCTGTTGGTGGTGATCCAGGCTTTTCCTGGGGCAACAAGGGATTCTTTCTGCTGGAGGAGGTCGAGGCTGGGGGATCTCTTGAGTCTGAGGGGTCTAAACTGCAATCTGACTAAAACCAATCAGGTGTCATCACCAAATTCAGCATCTGTGTCCCCAGGAGCAGAAGATTCAACCTGTTGGGGACGGCTATACTTCCCATGTGGGAAACATGACACCTGGTATCAAGTAAAAGGAAGGGAAGAAGAGGACAGGAATGGAGAAGAAAAAAAGAAAAGGAAAGGGAATAGTGGGGCCAGACTGGATAGTCCAGATGAAAACAGACTAAAACATCAGTAGAGATTGAAGCAGAGAGGAGGGCAGAGGTGGGAAGCTCCCATCTAAGTGTGCATTGAGTGGGGGCCAAGCCGAGTCTTCCAGTTCAATCATCTCAGGAAATTAGGTATGGTCCCTGCACCTGCTTATGCAGACAGTTTTTTAAATGTTCTGGGCTAAAGGGATTCCTTGCTACTTTAGGGGCAGCATAATGTGGTGGATAAAAAGCTGACCTCATATGATCCTGGTTCAAGTCCTACCATATTGATTATGTGACTCTGGGCAAGTCATTTAATTAACCTCCTGTCCAAAACTACGAGCTGCAGGCAGAGAAGGCATCAACCTGTACTGCTAGATTCCCCAAACTAATGAGGGTCCCAGGTCCAGCCCCAATCCTTATCCCAGGGGACCCATTCCCCATTGCCTCGATTTCCCTGATGTGACTATAGTTCTCTGGCTCCCAGAATAGCTCTGATTGGGACACATCGGAAATGATTCCTTTGTCTCAATAGACGCTACTGAAAGCCACGGGAAAGTGTGAGGTCCCAGGCTGACACCCAGTCGTCAGGCACCCAGCGGTAGAAGGCACTCATTTATTCCTGTGAACCCAGTGACGGTCTCATTGTCTATTGCTGTAGAGTACATCCAGAGCACTTGGACAGATGGACTATTCTTACATTTTCCAATCTGCTCCAGCCCCTCGCCGCTTGGCTCTCTGATGCTATTCTTCATGTCATTAAGTGTCTTTTTCAAGTAACTAGCCACGGGCACTCCAAACTCCGAGGCCAAATTTTAGGGCCGCTTTCAATATTGATCACGGGTTCTATTGTCAGCCCAGTGGTATAAATTGTTGAAATTATGGCCGATTCTTTGGATGTCTGCATAAAACATCGTCTAGCGGAGGCTGATGGGGGTATGCATGTGACACTGATAACTAGGTTTCAAAAACAATGAGCCTGCTAGGCATGGGAAAGCACACCACAGATAAAAACTACTCTTTAATTAAAGCTACCTTATTTGTGGCAAGCCAGGGTGTACTACTTGCTGTGTGTCTAAGCAGGAATAATGATTCAGTAATTATAAAAGATGAACCAGTTTCCAGCTCTTATTCACAGCTCGTAGGCTGAGCTGAATCATTACTTCAGAGTAAAAGGGGCATTGGCCAAGCTGAGACATGACTGAGGAGTAAATCTGACCTTCCGCTGGGGTGGGTACCGGTTTCTCCCCACTCCCCACCAAAGAGCTCCCTTAGTTTCCTGCTGAAAAATCACAGGGATACGGTGACTCTCCCTAGGTCAAAAACTCCCAGACTCAAAGTCACAGGTGTCTCTGAATTGTTTTATTTAGGATCGATCCTTCGCCAAGGATTCTGGAAAGCTTACTTTAGGCATTGTAATTCACAGAGGACTCAGAAGGCACTTCAGAGTTCAATAATAAGCCAATGTAAGCCATATGATGTGGGGCCTTGAACAGAAACTACCAAGTATTCTTCCTGGGACATCTGCCCATCACAACTGTGTGGCACAGTAGATAAAGCACTGACCCTGGAATCAGGAAGACTCCAAATCCAATCTTGGACACTTCCTAGCTGTGTGACTCCGGGCAAGTCACTTAACCTCATCTGCCTCAGTTTTCTCTTCTATAAAATAGATATAATAATAGCACCTTCCTTCAAGGATAGTAGTATCAAAGAGATCATATTTTTATAAAGTGTTTAGCACAGTTCCTGCCACATAGTAGGTGCTATATAAATTCTAGCAACGATGATGATGATGATGATCCTGATTCATCCTTCACTTATTACATAACTGCTATCAGCAATTTGCTTTTTTAAAAAAATGTTTTGCAACTTGTCTTTGGCAAAGCAATTGGATAAAAAAAGAAGCAACCTTTGGGAGGATGATGATGATGATGATGATGATGATGATGATGATGATGGCGGCAACGATGATTCATCCTTCAGTCACTTGTTATAAACTATTATCAAAATTTTGCTTTTTTTTTTTTTTAACATTTTGCAACTTGTCTATGGCAAAGCAGTTGGATTTTTTTTAAAAAAAAGCAACCTTTGGGATCTAAGCTAGGACTTTGAAAGGGTTGCTAGCATCCTGTCCTTCATCACAGCAGAGCCAGTAATCAACATCCTGCCATTATCACTCTTGATTTTGGAGTAAAGAGACCTGAGTGCTGACTTGGAAAGATAGCTATCTCTTGTACTCTCCATGAAAGGTATTTTTTGGGGGGGAGAAAAATATCAAAGCCAAGCAGAGATGCATTACCTAACTCCACCTAATGCATATACATAGATAATCCCACTTCCAAAGCCATTGAAGAGGAAGCTTTTTATTTTTTTTTTCTCCTTCAAAAGACCAAGTCTACATGACACAATTAACTGAATGATTCAGCATTAAAAAAAAAAAAAAAGGCTGAATTACCTCGGTAATTGTAGCTTTGTAAATAGGGCTTTGGTGACATTTGGGTGGGAGCAAATTAGTTTGATCAATTTTCTTGGAATAATGAACGTCACCACATGAGCTTAAATCTCCAAGTTAATTTCTTTTTCTTTTTAATTAGGGGTCAGCTTTCAGAAGCTTCTAGATCTCGGAAGCCATCAAATCAATTCCTCATTTTACAGAGGAAGAAACTGAGGTCCAGAGAGTTTAAGTGACTTATCCTGAGTCACATGTAAGCTTTCAGTTCTAGAGCCAGAAGGGACCTCAGAGGCCATCTAGTTCTAGTCCTCCCCCCACCCCTACCCCCCGCCCCATGCCCCTGACATTTTACAGAGGAGGCCCATGGAGGGGAAGGGACTTGCTTAAGGTCACAGAGTATCAAAAGTAGAATTTGAATCCAGATCAGAAAATTATAGGCAGCTGGGGTGATTTGTCCAAGGTGATGTAGATAGGAAGATGAGAAGGGGGATTTGAACCCAGATCTTTCTAGACTTCAATTTCTTGAAGAGGGAGGTAGCTGTACTTCTGAAATATTGAGATGAGAGGACAGAGATAATAGTTCAAATACAGGTGAGGATGGAATACTTCGAATGATGCTCCAATACTATTTTCAGATACATATATGAAAATACCATGTATATATGAAAATTATATAGAATAGATTATGTATATATAGTATGTATATGAAAATGCTATATGTAATATGAAAATTATATGTTCAGTTATATGAAAATATAATAAAATAGAAAAATGTATAAAATACTATATATGAAAATCATGTATAACATTAAAATACTATATGTGAAAATTATATATAACATGCAAATGCTATAACTATATAAAAATACTCTATATATTATAGAACATGGTGTTACCTGTAATTGATTTGAGGACCCACAATGCACTGGTTAAAGTGAGATGCAATACCAAACCTTCTATTTGTTAAGTGCAAAAGACCAAGCCGAAGATAATGTCCGAAAGAGAGAACAAATTCGTGTTTATGATTCATTAGTTATAACTCAACACTCAACAGATTTATTAGAAAGGCTCGTGAAGGGTTGTTGCGGCTGAAAATATGTCTTTTATGTGTTTAGAAAAAGTTTCTGTTTCTAGGTTTCTGTTTATATTTCAATGAAAATAGTCAATTGTTTAAGCAAGCCTTGATTAGGGTTGTAAACACATGAGACTATTGAATGAACTTGGCTCTTCCCATGAGCTGCCTTGTGAAATTCAAGCAGACTCGGAAAGCCCAGACCCATTTCCATTTCCATTTCCAAATCCAGGTACACACTGAACAAGGACCTTCTGATTTGGGGGGAAGGGGAGTGAAATGAGAATTTGACTGTGGGTTGACTTTCTGTGAGTTTCTTCCTCTGATAGATTTGTCATTTCCTCATCTGTAAAATGGTTGACACTGGGTTTCAGTTTTAGAAGGCTGTCGGGAAGAAATTTGCCCCTCCCCAATTATCACCTGTTCTCACACACATTGTCTTCTTTTTGCTTATTACTTGAGCCAATAGCTGTAACCCAGTTACCCGAGTAACTCACACGGGCTCACCTGAAGCTGGGTCCTTTCAGTGTCCAAATGGATTCGGAGACCTGGGGTCTGAATCCTGACTCGGCTGTTAGATCCCCTGTGTGATCTCAAGCAAGTCCCTTCTCCTCCATAGACCTCAGTTTCCTCTCTGTCAAATGAGGGAGTTGAACTAGATGCCCTTGATACCCGCTTCTGGTCTTGATCTCTCCGATCCTATCTGTGACTTTAGACAAATCACGTCAATTCTCCCTGCCTCAGTTTCCTCCTCTGTCAAATGAAGGGAATGGATTTGATAACCTCCAATCCCTGCCAAGTAGTCATCTGCTAGAGTTCAGCTTCTTAAACTGTGCTTTGCAATCCCACATGGGGTCATATGAGTTGGGGGTTCTGAAATTATGATTCATTATCAGTAAACGTTTTATTTCTATACCTATATTATTTGTTTTCATTTTTCATGAATACATGAATTTATTTTTTTACAAGTGAATTCTTTTTTTTAATTAAAACTTTTTAGTTTTCAAAATATATGCATGGATAATTCGACATTAACCCTTGCAAAACCTTGTATTCCAATTCCCTCCCCCCCTTCCCTAGAAGGCAAGTAGTCTGATATTAAACATAGTAAAATGGATACCTGTTTTATATACCTCTATATCTGAGGTCACATCAAAATTTCTTGGGTGAAAGGGGGTTGCAAGTGGGAAAAGTTTAAGAAGTCCTGTGCTAGAGGACTTTTGAGGCAAAATCTACCTCCTCTATGCTACTTGAGTGATGGGCCACCCCAGGGAGATAGCACCTTTCTTAACTGACTCTATCACGTTGAAAGGTTTACCTTGGCCCTCCTCAACAAAGAAGCTCGTGTCTTGTTTCCCATAGATCTCTCTCAGACTTTGTGGCACCCAGGGATTCTCCTCTTCATTCCACAGAGAGTCGGAGGCTATTTCTCCACCCAAAGGCCCCAATCTGTTCTCTAAGAGGAGAGCCTCCTTCCCATTCTCAGAAAGCCCCCTTTTTCTCTTCTGTTCCACGGTCCCTCACATGCTAACCACTCACCTAGTCTGGACTCCTCACTGGATTTTCCAAGTCTCTTCCTTCTTGTAGCAATTATTTCCTCCATTTCTGTTTATGGGAACCTACGTTTTGAGTCAGGTGCCTCCCTCCACCCTGACAATGTATCAGTTTCCTGTTGGCTGGAGGATCAGAAGTCTTAGTAGTTTTAGACTACCTAAGTATTGGCCTCCTGTACCTGCTCTCTTACTCTCCTAGTATGTAGCAGTTCCAGATCAGTGTCCTGATCCGCCCAGGCCTGAGGGTTAGGGAAAGAGGCAGTGTGGGAAACAGTGGGCTTCTGAGACAGGGAGAGCCAGGTTCAAATCTGGTCTGCGTGACCATGGACAAGTCACTTAGCAAATGTGGCCAAGTGCCCTGGCCAGGCAAGACTGGCAGTTGCAGAGGAAGTGCTAGTGTTCATTGATAGAGGGAGCTCATCAGGAGGGTCTGCTCCCCACCAAATCCCCCAAATTGTAAGACAGGTTAGGGAGAAGGAAAGAGATATAATAAAAGTATTGATAGGGACTTTATATGCATTTTCTCATTTGGATTCATAATAAACCTGAAAGATAGGTACTCCCTCCCTGTTTTAAGGTTCCGGGATGTCCAGTGTTTCGCCCACAATCGTCTAGTTCCGTGGATATCCAAGCTGGAATAAGAACCCAGATTTTCCAGACTGGAAATTCAGCACTTCTGCGCCTATCATCTCAGGCAAAGGAGAGGCTATTGTGAGGTTAGCCATGGCAGGCACTAGCCTGAAATTAGCATGGAGATCAGGGAGCATGGAAAGGGCCGAGGTGGGACCCAGGCGTCCCCGATCGGGATCACAGGCAACCAGATGAAGTGACTGATTGAACGACTCTTAGTGCCCATCCTCCTCCCCGGGTGGGTTATTTCTTTGGATTTCTCCATGGCAAGACTTTTGGAGAACAGATGTGTGCTTGGAAGGGGCCTAACCTCAGCTCTGGCCCCATCTCCCCCCTCTCTGAGCCCAGCCCCGGGGTCTTGGTCCCGTGTGCCACGCCCTTGGCATCGGCTAGAGCAGAGATGAAAAGGGAACACAATGAAGGGACCGAGAACCTTACAGATAAGGATAATATGATTCAATTTTTGATGGCAAGCAATTTGGGAAGCAGTGAAGAGGCCTGAAGAGGAGGACTAAGGTGGCCATGGTAACAGGAATAGAGGAGCATTTTAACAACAGCATTTTGAACCAATTGACTGAGAGAGAGATGAAAGGTGGGCTGGATGTGAAGGAAAAAGGAGTCGTAGTCAGAAGATGATTAAAGCACAGATGATGGTTGTAACTGTTTAGGTGGAGAAGTGATGGAGGTGAAGATGTTGAAGGCAGAAGTTGAGGTTTTAGCCCCAGCCTAGATTTAAAAGCAAGACAAGGAAGAGACAAAGATGAAAGATAGAGCCTCCGGCTCCCACTCTTTACCTTGTTACCATCCTCCCAGCCTGCTCTTTTGTACCAGTCTGGATGGGAAAACCCCATCCCTCGCCCCTCTCCCTGTTTCTGGTAGGAATTTGGGGGAATTCGGGTACGGTAGCGGTCCGGCCCAAATCCAGCTCTGAAAACAAGAGCTCATTTTTCTAAATCAGAGGGGAGGAGTAGGGGTTGAATTTGGAGTCTGAGAGAGAGAAGCAGCAGTTATTAAGGACCCCTATGTGGCAGGTACCATTCTAAGCAAATATTCTCTCACTTCATCCAAATCAGAAAGTGAATCGCTTGGTTTGGGTTTTTTAATTATTTGTCACTTTCAGTTCAGTTCAGTTCAAACCTTGGTTAAGCCCTGGCCACACGTTCCAGGCACTGGGACAGAGGGACTTTACGTTCTACTGGGTGGGAGGGCAGATCGGAGACAATATGACAAGTGTGCAGATAAAGTGATCCAAGGCAGGGAGCAACAGGGAGGTTAAAAGGGGGACCTAGATATCTCTCCCTTTTGACAATTGAGCCTCAATGGCCCTTTCCCTTAAATGCTGAAAGCCAAAGAAGGTCCAAGGAATAGGTAGGAAACTTGAAGGTCTCAAGGTCAGAGGGGAGAGGGCTTACCCTGCTGCCTTTGAAGCCACTCCTCCTAAGCTACAAACAATGTGTTAGCCAAAGCTAGCAGCCAGAGGGTCTGGGCACTCAGGGCACCAACTAGAAAAACTATAGCCATAGCAACTTTAGCTCGTGCCCAAGCCAATACCCCACTGGGTAAAGGAACTGATTCCCAGATGCAGAGTTCTTAAATCTTTACCTAGTGAGTAATCCTACTGTGTGCTCTGAGCTGACCATCAGCATAGAGCTCTACTTTATTTCCTATACTTGGTTGCCTGCTTGCAGGAATAGCAGCCCTGCTGGGACTAAACAACTGAACCATGTCTTTCTTGGGTTGAAGTGGGCTATCTGCCTGAGGCATCTTGGGTATAGCAGAAACTCGAGGTACACAGTCATGTGGTAGATGGTCTCTTATGTAGTAATTATAAACATACCTCATTTTACTGCAATCTGCTTTATTGTACTTTGCCAATATTGAGCTTTTGGGTTTTTTTAATTTATATATTTTTAAAATTAAAGATTATTTTCAAAACGTGCATGGATAATTTTTTCAACATTGACCCTTGCTTGTTTTTTTTTTTTAATCACAAATTGAAGTTTTGTGGCAACCTGCTTTAAGAGTCTTTCAGCACCATTTTCCCAACATGTCTTGATGTCACATTGTAATTTTTGTAACATCTCAAACTTTCTTAGTATATCTATCAGGATGATCTGGGATCTGGGATCTTTGATGTTATTATTTATTGTTTTGAGGTCTCATGAACTACACCCATATAAGACAAGGAACTTAGTGGATAAATGTTGTGTGTTCTGAATGCTCCATCGATGGACCATTCTCCAGCTCTCTCCTTCTTCTTAGGCCTCCTTATTCCGCGAGACACAACAGTATTGAAATTAGGCCAATTAATCAGCCTACAGTGGCTTCCAAGTGTTCAAGGGAGAGTCCATCGATGTGGCAAACTTATTTTAATAAGTTGTCACAGCCTCCTCAACCTCCAGCAGCCACCACCCTGATCCATCAGCAGCCATCAACATTGAGGCAAGACCCTCCACCAGCAAAAGGTTTATGGCACACTGAAGGTGCAAATGATAGCATTTTTAGCAATAAAAAATATTTAATTAAAGTATGTACTTTGTTTTTATATATCCTACTATTGCATACTTAATAGACTACAATATAGTATAAACATAACTTTTCAATGTACTGAGAAATCAAAAAATCACATGACTCACTTTATTGTGATATTTGCTTTGTTTCAGTGGTCTGGAACTGAACCCCAATACCTCTGAGGTATGTCTGTATTCCTTGGATTGCTTCTGTGCAAAAGAGTAAAACACTGTCTATGGCATCCAATAATTCCAGGCTGTTTGCATGGAGGACCAGATCCATATGACTAGGGCTTAGTGAAATGTACTTTTTCAGGGAAGAGGTTGGGTTTCTGTTAAGTGGGGACTCAGAGCTCATTTTGATTGGGTAAATCCACATTACCCACATGTCTTAGGCTGGCAATATGGCTTGATCGTCCAGGGAAAGGTGAGGCTGGAGGAATTATAGCTTGACTTCCCCCAGGATCCCCTTCCCCCTCCCTTAATGGGGTGAAACTTTGTGCCAAGGAGAGCTTTGGACTTGTCCAGAGACTGAAACTTCTTGTCGACTAGGTCCAGATTCGTGGCTAGGAATGGCACTTTGTGGTCAAGAAGAAAATGTAGAGCTCTGACAAAGTGCCCCAGGAACATTTGAAGAAGGAGAGAATAGGTGTTGAGGATCAGAAAAAGCTATCTAAAAGGCTTTTACTCTCAGCAGAGTTTGGGAGGAGGGTTATTCAGAAAGGAGATGAGGAAGTAGTGTTCCCAGTATAGGGGACAACCAAAGCAAATGCAAGATATGCTGAAAATGGCACTTGGAGGACAGAAAATGGCTACTCCAATCTGACTGGACCCTTTAGCAAGGACCCATAGAGGATTAATGTGAAATAAGGTTGGAAAGATCACAACCAGATTGTGAAAGGCTTTAATGACAAGTAAGGGGATTTGTATTTGATGCTCAAGTCAGTCGGTTAACATTTATTAAGCATCTATTAAGTGTCAGGCACTGTGAAATAGGGAGCCACTGAAACTTTTCCCCTTCTAGCTTCTAAATCAATGGTCCTATGAATGGTGGGAACCAAGACACAAAGGTTAAATAAAAAGGATGGAATTTAGGGGCAACATGGAACATGGTTCTAATGGAGCCCCAAATGTCTGAAGGAACATACAGTTAATTCAGATAGTAAGTTGTGGCTTAAGGAAGCTTAGGGAGAGCCCTGGATGCCAATATGAAGAGTGAATGCTTTGTTTCTGAGGCTCTGGGGAATCACCGAAGGGCTGGGAACAAGGGGGTCGTGCGATTGGACCTGTGCATTAGCAACGATTAGTTTGGCAACCGTGAGAAGGATGGATTGGAGAGAGAAGGAAAGTGGAGAAGCCTGTTAGTAGGCTATTGCAGTCAAAGATGACTGTAAATTGTGACTTAATAGAAAAAAAAAGCCTGATGGACAAAATTGACAGTTTTATCTCCCCCTTTTTTTTGTATCAGATCACATTAGCATTTACATCTGCACCTCTTTTTAGTGACCACTCAAGTGTTGCAATTTAGTCAGAATTTAAATTGAAAGCTCCGTGGTGTGTGTGTTAGGCTCCCCAAATATGATTTGCAAGTTGCATTTTGGCTTTCAGAAATAAATGCATTTCTTACCCTTAAGCCATCTTGTAAATATATTGTGTTTTCTAGTTCTCCTTTTATTTAGAGATGAAAATAAGCTCCATCACCACCACCTCCCCTCAGTCCACCCCTCATGCTAGACACAGTTAACCCCAGGAAAGTTGACAGCTAGTATTTCAGGTGAAAGGGGCCCCTGCCAAGTTCTTCTAGGCAGGGGCTCAGTCTTATCCCCCACACCCCCAAAGGGCAAAAGGTATTGATTGTGTCCATCTGAAGGAAGGAAAGTGACTGTAGCTGGTGGGGGTTAGAGCTTGATGGAGCGGCTTGAGCTGTTAGCTGCCCCTAACATTCAGCAAATGAAGCCTCTTGAAGTCAGAAAATCCTGTCATTTCATGGAGTGGATTGGGAACTAAGTAGATCAGGGTGCCTCTACTCAATGCCTCCATATAAATAAATTTTTTAAAAGCATCCTTTAGAGATCATAGTATATTAATATAAGAATTAATAGAGAGAACACAAGCAAAAGGTACATACCGAAATCAAAACTTAAATGAAACCCTTCATAATGAGTGAAAGAACAAATCATAGAAACAAGTAACAATTACGATGGGAGAAAACGATGCGCCGATATACTAAAATATATGGGATGTAACAAAAGCAATGCTCAGGGGAAGAGTTTTTCTCTGAATACGGCATTAACAAAATAGAAGAAGGAAAGATTAATGAACTGAGTATTCAATTTAAAAGCTCAAAAACCAGCCAATTAAAAGCTAAAAATAAGCACAGAAGAGGAAAACTTGACAATTAGAGGAGAACTAGATAAGAGGGAAGCAAAATTAATAAATGATCAAACTGAAAGCTGATTTCTTTTAAAAGGCTAACCTGATTTTTAAAATAGAGAACACTCCATTTTTCCTAATAAAAAATAAGTAATGTAAAATTATACAAATATGAAATGAAAAGGTTTCTTCAAAACCTCTTGTGTACAATCAAATGCTAAAATAAATGAGAATTTAAAGAAAAGGGAGATTAATTTTAAATATGCTTTAAACACCCAAATTAAGAGAGCATGAAATAAATATCTCAATCTTATCTCAGAAAATGAAATTAAGTTAAAGAAGGCATAAAGAAATAACAAACTTAAAAACAGAACAAAACAAAAAAATCCTGATCCAGATAGATTTCCTGGTGAATTCTGTCAAACAATTAAAATAATAATGTAGCAAATATTTATACACTCCTCACTATGTGTCAAACACTATGCCAACCACTTTACAGTTATTATCTCACTTATTCTTCACAACAGCCCTGAGAGGTAGATATAGATGTGCTTTCTCTCACCAAATTGCCTCACTAAAAACAAAAATCAAATAAATGAGGAAAAATAACTAACTAAACAAACAAACCAATAAATAAGAAGGAAAACAAGAAGATTATGAAAAGAAAGTCAGTCGATTAGAAAGGGGGATCCAGAATATTAAGGAAGAAAATGACTCCTTGAAAACTAGAATTGGGGCAAAAAGAAGCCAGCAGAGTTATAAGAGATGAAGAAATAATAAAAACAAAATAGAAAGAGTGAAAAATGGAAGAAAAAGTGAGACCTCTCCTAAGAAAACAACTGATCTGGAGAAAAGATCAAGAAGAGAAAACTTAAGAATAATCAGACTAACTGAAAACTATAATCAAAAAAAGAATCTTGATACAACAGTAGAAGAAATAATTAAAGAAAATTCTCCTGAAATGTTAGAACCTGAGGAGAAAGTAGAAATGGGGAGAAAAAGGGATCCTGAAAGATCCTACGAGGAAAATCTACAAGGAACATCATAGCCAAATTCTGAAACTCCCTAAGTCAAGGAGAAAATATTACCAGACACCAGAAAAAAACAATTCAAATATGAATTAGAATTAATTAGAATCACACAAGACCTAACAGTGGTTACATAAAAGACCACAGTCTTGGAACACCATATATTGAAAAGCAAAAGATTTGGGCTTGCAGCCAAAAACATCATACCCAGCAAAGTTAAGCATAATCCTGAATTAAAAAAATGGATATTCAATGAATTGCCAGCTTTCGGGATTTTGTTCCAAAAGGACCTGAACTTAATAGAAAATTAGACATACAAGATCTAAGAGAAATATGAGGTAAACATCAAAGACTAATTACAAGGGACTCAATAAGGACAAACTGTGTTTTCTACATGGAAATGTAAACCATATGTCTAAGATTATCATTAGTTATTGGATAGTTTAAAAGAAAGATCGGGGTAGAATTGAATATGGTGTTCTACAAAACAAAACCATTTTACGTGAATGACAGGGAAGAGGAGGAATTGGCACAGAGGAATTAGATGGCAGGCAGTTCTGAAACCCTCCAATACATATATATCTAGGAGGGTATAAAAATCTTCTAAATTTATTAAGAAATAAGAGGAGGAGGGAATAGGAAAAGGTGGGGGTATACAAAGGTATGTAGATTATCAGGAATGGGCTAAAGAGGTAGGGAGAAAGTAGGAGGAGAGGACAAGGGAGAGATACTTTGAGAGAGTGTAGGTTAAGTAATAGGAGGGCAGGACAGAGGGTAAAACTAAAGAAGAAGAGTCAGCAGGAATAGGAAAAAAGAGAGAAACATCAACATAATAAGGATGATCAGGAGTAGAATTTGTTTTTTGAAAAAAAAAAGGGTAATAATCATTGATCTCACACAAAGTTAAAACAAATAGTGGAAAAATTAGGGAAACTATGCTAGATGCCAGTCATATTGATCAAGATTTTTAAAGTCTATTTAAAATCACTAGATAGTATAAGGTTGCAATATTTGCTGTGGTATAGAAAATGAGTTGGTGTACTTAGAAAAATATGGAAAGACTTTGGAAGAATGATGTTTATCTACCTTCAGAGAAACAAGACAAATATAGAATGACCTTATATAGATGTTTACACATATTTACATGCATATATGTGTATAATTATAGGTATCTATGTTTATATATGTATGTATGTGTATATATGTATATATAAATATATCCATGCTTAATTGTAGCCTTCTTGGAGGAGATGAGGGGAAAAAGGGGGGGAGAAAGAATAAAGTAAAAAGTGCACAGAAGAGAACAAAAGAAAACCTACAAGGAAGCAAAGATTCTGAATGTAATGTATAGTATTTATTATATAGGCTTTCTTGAATTTATTGTTTCATATTTTGAATCCTCTCCTGTGTTCTGTTATACATGTGACAATTTTTTCTTTTTTCTATTTTTTATTTGTTTTAACTAATTAAGAAAAAAGCTTAATATGACCTTGATTCCTAACTTAGGAGGGATGAAGCAAAGGAAGAGAACTGTGAACTAATATCACTAATGAGTACTGATGCAATTATTTTCAACAAAGTCCCACCAATAAGACTCATTTAATTGACAAAGAAAAATACATTTCCTGATAATCAACTGAAATCTGTTAATTGACAAAGAAAAAGATTCTATTTCTATTTGAAGACAGCACGATGGTTTAGAAACTCTAGAGAATATACAAAGCAAGTAATTAAGACAGTAGCTTCAAAAAAGTATCAGCATACAAAATAAAGCCTCAAAAATCAGCAGCATTTATATTTTGTAAAAACAAAAATGAAAAGGAAGCAACAGAGGGAAATTCCCATTCAACATAACTACAAAACTACAAAAAATCAGAATGTCAGTCTAGCAAGATACATTCAAAACAGAAGTGCAATTATTAAAATTCTTTTTAAAGAAATAACAAAGGAGGAATAACTGGCAAGATATTTATTTCTCATTGTGGAGCCATATTAATATGATAAAAAGTTGATATCTAAATTAATTTAGCAATTTAGTGCTATACTAATCAAGGCAGATACTTTATAAAACTAGGCATAATAAGTGAAATTCACCCAAAAGGAATAAAAGGTCTAGAATTTCCAGAGATTTGGGGAGTAGGATGGTTAGGAGGAAAGATGAGTAAGAATGAAGGTAGAAAAGCACTTTCAGATCTCAAACTGTTTTTGAAAGCAGTATTAAAAGCATTTGGTATTAAAGAACAGGAATTTGACAGTGTTAACTACAAGATAAGTAAGAATCAGAATCAATGAAATTCAATCACCAAGTGTTCCCTCCCCCCAAAAAAAATATGAAGAGCATAAACTACTTGGGGAAGGCCTCCACATTTGATGACAACTGCTGGGAAAACTGGAGGGCACTATGGCAAAAACATAACTTTAGACCAGTATCTTAAACCATATACCACAGTAAAATTTCTTTAAATCATTCATAGTCAGAGAATTGCAAATTAAAGCAACTCGGAGATTTCACCTCACCAGTAACAAATTGACAAAAAGATGACAAAAAAAAAAATCAGCCATGTCTGAGGAGCAAAGTGAAGCAAGTAAAAGTGTGAAAACGATATGCACAAAGACTACAACAATGAAAATAGAAAAAATAATCAAACAAAAAAGAATGGTACGTCACTATATTGAAAAAGTTTGATGGTCCACCACCATCACTCCCTTCTCCCACTACCACAAGGGATGAAAAATTTACTGCCTGCCTTTCACTGCAAAGGTAGAGGACCAGGAGCATAGAATGTTGTGTGTTATTGACATGTTGGTTGAGTGTTTTTTTTCTTAAACATTTGTTACAAGGGAAAACTGCTTGATGGGGGGGAGAACATATTTGAAAATGAACAAGAGGCAAAATTGAAGCTTTTTTACAAAAGAAAATAATAAAAGTAGGAAATTCAAGTGAGAAGCCAATTTGACACCAGTAAATCTATCATATCATGACAATCTCTCAACAAGAATTGTTTATGATGCATTTATCACTGTCATTTATCTTACCCCAGACTCTTAGGAAGCCTGGATATTTTCCTATAAAAGAGGAACATGGGTTTTTTTGGGTTTGGGGTTTTTTTTAGCTTTTCTTCAGTCAATAACAAATGCATGTTCAGACAAGCAGTGGTGACCTTTAGCAGAAATTTAATACATGACTCGGAGTTAGACCACAGATGTGAGGGAGACTTTCTGGTTATTGCTGAAATGTTTTTTTAATCCTTCTGTGTTTTGTTCTCTTCAAAAACCAAATGGACCTGAACCAACACACTAATCCTGTTTTTCGCTACCTCTAAGACGTCATTCTGAATTTGATGATGGAAAACTCTATACCGATTTATTAATGAACAGAAATTGTCTCTAATATTGCTTCCCTGAACACCTAGGCTGTAATATTGTGCTAGAAGGGAGGGATTCTCATCCGTCAGATGAAGAGTAATAAATGGACTGAATTCATCATTCAGTTTCTGATGTGGAATGTGCGTCAAACATTGAGCCGATCTCCTTGGAGATTTATTTTTTATGGATTAGGAAAGTGGTTCCACAAGTATTAGATCTGATCAGTCACCCGAAGGACCTTAAAGGCACTCTTGGCATATGGTTTATCTTTCTAATTGGAAAAGGAAATATAAATGATAATAACTGACCTTACCCCCATGTTAAATGGGATGAAAGAAGATGCTGGGGAGAAAAAGGGGTCCTAAGGCACGAGAAAGTGCCCTTCCCCTGGCCTAGAATGAATGACCTGCACACAAAGCTAGTGTCAATGGAACATGTCAGGCTAATGGTACCTTCTAACTTAGAAAGTATCCAAGCACTAGGGTGATGATGGTGTGTCAGAATCCTAATCTGTAATATGAGGGTGTGAATAGGTGCCCTGTCTTTGCTTGCTTTTGGAAACATCAAGCAAGGTGAAATACATACATACATACATATATACATACATACATATATAAAACAAATTTTAAACTCAAAATCTTGACATACAGATGAGCAAATATCACAATTTCTTCACTTAAATACGCCCTGGGTGACTTATGCTGGCATGGAGGTGACATTATTTCAAGGGTGTGGGCAAGTCCTCCTAAGCTAGAAAGTCTTCTAATCTTTTCAATCATGTCTGATGCTTGATGACCCCAATTAGGGTTTTCTTGGCAAAGATAATGCAGTACTTTGTAGTTTCCTTTTCTAATTCACTTTACAGATGAGGAAACCGAGGCAATCAGAGTTAAGTGACTTGTCCAGAGTCACACAATTAGTGAGTATCTGGGGTCAGATCTGAGCTCAGAAGATGAGTCTTCCGGATTCTAAGCTTGGCACTCTAACCAGTTAGCCAAGTGTGAAAAAGTTAATAACTGAGTTGGCCACCGAGGGATGAATTTTTACATCAACAGTTAAGTGACAGGGACTATCTATTAAGGCAGGGCTTAATTTTCAAGGCTAGAGAGGTGATCACTCTGCTCTCACTTATTCATTCCCCAGGATTTAGCAGCAAATCCTCCCTTAGATAGACGGCTTTGTGATGTTGCTACCATCTCACTAAAAGTGAAAGAAGAGCTCACCCGGTGCATCTCCAATATTTCTTCCTCGAAGGCTGGAGCACAACTGATGATAGAGAAGGACTCTCCACCATAACTGCCTCTGATGTTCCTCCCAGGCCTGCGAGGTATCATCATGTCTCACCATCTCCCATGTCTGTGGAAGGCAGAATGAAGTAAATCTGGGGACCAGCATGTCTTCAGCAGAGTGAAGATCTTTGGCAGGGTATTATTTGAGAATGAGCTGATCTTGTTTATATCAAGAAAAAACGGTACTATTTCCATGTTGTTGTTCTTCAGTCCTGTCTAACTCTTCATGACTCCATTGGGATTCTCTTAGCACAAATTCTGGAGTGTTTTGCCATTTCCTTCTCCAGCTCGTTTTTCGTATGAGGAAACTGAGGCAAATAGGGTGAAGTGATTTGTCCAGAGTTGTATAAATACTAAGCATCTGAGGTCACATTTGAATTCAGGTCTTTCTGACTCTGGCCTCAGTGTTCTGTCTATTACAGTGCCACCTATCTGCCCTAAACTACTCACATAACTAATCAATCAAGTCCCAAAGCCTTGAAGCGCTTTGGAACACTGATTGGCAGGGCACCTGCTGGAACTGATCTCAAGGATATTTTAAGATTCATGACTGATCTTTGGGGCAGGTAGGCCCTTGATCCTCAGTGGCCTTAGCCCAGCAGAGTCAGAATCAAAAAGAAAGAAGGTCAGCAAACATACCCATAAGGATCCCCATGGGCCATACAGTGACTTAGAAAACCACATTTTAGAATTTTTGTTTTTTATTGAAGTTTTTTATTTTCAAAACATATGCAAGAATTACTTTTCAGCATTGACCCTTGAAAAACCTTGTGTTCCAATTTCCCCCCTTCCCTCCATGCCCTCCTTTAGATGGCAAGTGATCTATGTTAAACATGGTGAGAATATATGTTAAATCCAATGTAGGCATACATATTTATACAATTATCTTGCTGCACAAGAAGAATAAGATCAAACAGGGAAAAATGAGAAAGAAAATAAAATTCAAGCAAACCACAACAAAAGCATGAAAATATTATGTTGTGATCCACACTCAGTTCCCACAGTCCTTTCCCTGGATGGAGATGGCTCTTATCATCACAAGATCAGCGGAACTGGCCCGAATCATCTCATTGTTGAAGAGAGCCACGGCCATCAGAATTGATCCTCATATAATATTGCTGTTGTTATGTACAATATTCTCTTGGTCCTACTCATTTCACTCAGCATCAGTTCCTGTAAGTCTCTCCAGGCCTCTCTGAAATCATCCTGCTGATTGTTTTTTATAGAACAATAATGTTCCATTCTATGCCCCTGGTCCTCTATCTTTGCAGTGAAAGGCAGGCAGTATATCAGATGATCCCTAGGAAGAGGCCAGAATGGAAAAGACAGCAAAAAGAGAGATTAGCAGGTATCTTCCCCACATCTGTTCTTGCATTGAATTAATCAATTGACCAGACTTGGAGGTGTCAGCAAGAGAGATTAGGCTACACCAGAGGTTAAGAAGGATGAAGACTGAGAAAAGTCCATTAGAGTTTGCATTGGAATTGGAACACTAATACATTGTTGGTGGAGTTGTGAAATGATCCAACCATTCTGGAGAACAATCTGGCACTGCCCAAAGGGCTATCAAACTGTGTGTGCCCTTTGACCCAGCAGTGCCATTACTGAGTCTGTATCCCAAGGAAATCATACAAGATGGATAAGGACCTAAATGTGCAGAAATGTTTGTAGCAGCTCTTTTTGTGGTAACAAGGAATTGGAAAATGAACAGATGCCCATCCATTGGGGAATGGCTGAACAAATTGTGGTACATGGAGGTAACGGAACATTATTGTTTTATAAAAAATGATGAACAAGCTGATTTTAAAAAGGCCTGGAAAGATTTACATGAACTGAAGGTGAGTGAAACAAGCAGAACCAGGAATACATTGTACCCAGTAACAACGAAATTGTGCAATGATCAAATATAAAATACCGGTTCAGGGATCCAAAGCAATTCCAATAGACTGGACAGAAAATGCCATCTGCATCCAGAAAAAGAACTATGAAGTTTAAATGTAAATCAGCACATGCTCTGTTTACTTCTTTTTTCTGTTTTCTTTCTCTCCCATGGTTTTTCCCTTTTCTCTCCCAACATGATTCATAAAACAATGAATATTAAAATCAATCAATTATTATTAAATAATTTTAAAAGGATTTTGCATTGGAGATCATTGGTAACTTCAGAGAGAACAGTTTCAATTGAAGGATGAGATTGGATACCAGATAAGGAGAAAGGAAAAAGGACCTTACATAAAATGTCCTCAAGGGTTTTCAGTAGAGACAAGACTCCCAGCTGAGGAAGAGGAAGGATGCCATGGGAGACTGTAGACGGGGTAAATTTATATATGTGTACATGCATGAATATATGGATGTGTATCTAAACCTATTTATGAATTATGAGTATATATGAACATTCCATGTATGAATCTATAATATATAAATGTATGTATCTATTCGTGATATATGAACACATGTATGGGTATGTATACTCTAGGTATGAATGAATGGGTATAAATGTATGTGTGAATATATACATACATGGTAGATTGCGAATAAATGAATGAATGAATATAAATGTATGTATATATGCATGATGTATTGTGTGTTTATGAATGTATGTATATATGCATGAATGTATGTATATATATATGAATGTATGTATGTATATATCCCTAAACTCTCCCATTCTCGCGTCAGCAACTGATGTTTGGACATCTCAAACAGAATGTCCCATTATCTTTCCCCAAATTTCTCCCTTTCTTCCCAACTTTCCTCCTCCTGCAGGGGACACCACAATTCTCTTTGTCAGCGAGGCTCAATATCATTCTCACTTCCTCACTTTCATTCACCCCATCTATCCCCTCTGCTACTAAGCTGCACCTTTGTCAATCTCTCATATATGTCCCTTCTTAACTCACATGGCCGTCGCTCCGGTTCAGGCCCTCATTATCTCTACTGAAATAGCCTCATCATCAAACTCCTTGCCACAAGCTTTCTCCCCAATTCTATCCATGTTCCATTCTGCTTCCAAAGTGATTTTGCAAATATGCAAATCTGACCATGTTGTTCCTCTCCCCTACCCCAATAGACTCCAATGGTTCCCTATTACCTCCAGAATTGCCATTTAAAACCCTTTAGAATCTTAGCCCTTTCTAGTCTCCTGTCTTCTGACATCTTCCTCCCCTCACACAGCTGATTTTAAAAGCATTTTTTTCTCGTTTGCACCTCTGAACCCTTCTGAGATATCTTGGGGTTTACCGGCTTGATTTCTTTCTTAAGGACCAGGCCTTAAACCAAAAGCCCCAAGTAGACAAGTCTAACCCTTCTTTCAGGAGGCTGCCTTTCAAATCATTGTGAAGACAATCATTGTGGGTCACCCCAATACTTCTCTTCTTCAGGCTAAATGTGTCCAGGTCCCTCCTATAGTTTCTGTAGGAGAACGGGCCCGTGTCAAACCCACCAATGGCAGCAACCCCTTAAACCTGCATCCTTGGTCCTTTCCCCATCTCCCTAATTCAGGGAGACCTTTCCCCATCTTGAACGCTGGGTCAGAGGGACACACTGTGCTCTCCCTATGTCAGGTGATCCCTGGGAAGAGGCCAGAATGGAAAAGACAGCAAAAAGAGAGATTAGCAGGTATCTTCTCCACACCTGTTCTTGCATTGAATTAATCAATTGACCAGACTTGGAGGTGTCAGCAAGAGAGATTAGCAGTTACTTGGTGGCTGTTCCTCCAGCCCTGGTCTCTGGTGAACAAAAAAACAGGGAACAACTGGTCGCTTGTTCCCCACGATTCAATTATCACCTGTACCTGAATGATGACACATTGACTTCCCTTGTCACGTCCCCCTGTGTATCAGGTGCCATCGGTATCAGAGAGCTTGGACTGTGTGTCCTCTCCATGACCTTCTGTCTAACAGAGAAGAAGCCTGAGCTACTCATCTTCCCAGCCCCCTGTAAAGCTTCCCCGTCCTAAAAATGGGAAATAACATCCTTTACCGCACATCCCAAGGAACTAAGCTGATCTAAAGAGGACTCTGTGTCCTAATCATATGCCTATCCCCAGTTTATCACACTATGCCCTATCTCTGTCTCTGTCTCTGTCTCTTTCTCTCTCTGTCTCTATATGTCTCTGTACCTCTGTCTCTGTCTCTCTGTCTTGTTCTCTCTCTGTCTGTGCCTCTGTCTGTCTTTGTCTCTCTGTCTCTCTCAGTCTGTCTCTATCTCTCTGTGTCCTTGTCTTTCTGTCTCTCTGTCCCTTTGTCTCTGTCTGGCTGTGTCTCTCTGTCTCTGTCTCTCTCTTTGTCTGTCTCTCTGTCTCTGTCTCTCTGTGTGTCTCTGTGTATCTCTATCTTTGTCTCTCTTTGTCTCACAGTCTCTGCCTCTCTCTTCCTCCTCTTGGCAGAAATCAGTCTGCCTAAGAGAAGAGTTGCCAAGAAAGACTCTAGATAGCTATTCCCATCTCCCTGTGAACCACATACGGACAAAGCCGTGTGGACGCACACATGACTACATGGACACGACAAACACACACTACATTTAATTTTTAAAAGTCTTTTGGTAGCTTTGTGAAGGATGGATTTGAATTGGGAGAACTAATTAGGAGACCATTATCACAGTGAGATGGTAGATGTGAGAATAGTGAGAAGAGAATAGATTTGAGAGATATTAGATACTGGAGATAAAAATGTCAGAGATCTGGAAAGCGGTTTGATATGTGGGACAAAGAGGAAGAGAAAACAAGGTTAAAGCCAAGGTTGTGAAGCTGAAATGGCCCTCCCTAGGGCTGGAGCCCATTGACTGGTAACTGAGAATGTACAAAATAGCCCATCCAGCCCATGACTATTGGCTAGACCCAGATATCAGACTACATTTCAGTTTCCTATACCATCCCAGGCCATGTCACCATCTCTACACCACCACTGTTCTACTGATCCCCACATGGACCAATATTCTCCACACTAGACCAAAGACCTGGACTTCCACATCCAGGACTTCTAGAATCCATATATGTTATTCCCAGGAAAATTAATCTACTTATCCTTGGATCTTCTTCCTTAGGGCCACTGAACTTAGTTAAAGAGCAGAAGGAACAGGTAAGTCAGCTCCCAAACATCATGAGACCACTGTGAGAGTGACTTTTTTTTCTTTCTGAATTTTAATTTTTTTTTAAATTTTGATAATAGCTCTTCACTTTCAAAATATTTGCAAAGATAGTTTTCAGCATTCACCCTGGCCAAACTTTGTGCTCCAAATTTTTCTCCCTCCCTTCCTCCCATCCCTTTCCCCTAGATGGCAAGTAATCCAACATATGTTAAACTTGTACAATTCTTCTAAACATATTTCCACATTTAATATGCTGCACAAGAAAAAGCAGATCAAAAGGGAAAAAATGAAAAAGAAAAAAGTAAGCAAGCAAACAATAAAAGTAAAAATACTATGTTGTGATCCTCATTCAGTCCCCATAGTTCTGGATATAGATGGCTCAGGAGAGTTACTTGTTATCTCTTGGATAGCACCTTTTTAGTCATTCTGGAAAAGACCTATACCCTCCCCTCTCTACTCCTCTACTCTTTCCCTATCCCTTCAATAGGCCTTCAATGGAATAGAATAAGATTGGATCCTGGAACCTCTGTGTTTCAGAGACACCTCAACCATGCCTACAAAAGTGAGCTATTTGAGGAGACACACTAGAACCAACAAATCTACCACCACAGAGACAAGAAAGGATACCTTATCTTTTCAGAATTATCCAACTCTGACTAGGGTAGGATATTACTGACATCTCAAGCATTTTGGCATTTTTCTTTACTCTTTATTTATTGAAAATTATTTTTCTACTCTTTATTTATTGAAAAAGGTTCTAATGTATCCCCATTGCACATCATGCTTGGAAGATGCTGATTTTAAGAAAGAGGAATAAAGGAACAAGAGCAAGGTATATGTTTTTTTAAAAACCTGGCTGATAAGCATATCCCTTTTAACACAAATTTGTGTAACAAATCAAGATGTTTTCTGAGACTTCTGCTAAATTGTGCTGTCTGTGGTTGCTAGTCTCTTAGAGGAAAGCTTCTCTACTACTATTACCTAGTCATTATAATTAAAAAAGTATTTATTTTTGTGCTATTCTTTTTATACTTCACTCTCACATACACTCTCACATGTGTATCAGTTCACATAAGTTTTCCCACGCTTCTCTGAATTCTTCATATTTACTATTTCTTAGGGTACAGAAAATTTATCTTCATGCATCACAATTAGATAAGCCATTTTTTTGCTATAACAATAGCCAAAATATGTACTTCTGAATATTTTGGTATACATGGAGTCTTTCTTTCTCTCTTTGACTTCCTTGGTATATAGATATAGATAGATATAGATATATGGATATATGGAGGCAATATCTAGCATAAAGCTAAAGTTCCAAGAAGCACTTTTTTGGTAATTTTTATATTTTAATCATTGTTTTTGCATAATTCACATTTGTTTTCCAGAATGGTTGTACCAGTTCATTAATCCATCCAACAATGAATGCATTGATGTACTTATCACCATAGCCATTCAAGCATTGACTATTTCTAGATTTTGTCTTCCAATGTCCATTTCCTTAATCTGAGTAAATTGTTTTGATTTGTATTTTTCTTATTAGTGATTTGGAGTAATCTTTCATAGAAGTGATATTTTGAAATTCTTCCTCGGAATACTGTTCATATCATACGCAACTCTTCCCCCCCCCCACAACAACAACAATAGTTAATCACTATTGATATTGTGTATTTGTGTTAATTCTTTGTATCTTTTGGATATCAGTCTCATATCAGGAATACTTGTTTTGGAAAACTGAGTTTTCCCTCCTGTCTACATTTTTATTTCTTTCCTTAACGTCATTGATTTTGTTTGTGCAAAAGCTTTTCAATTTCAATGTCATTAGAATTGTCTGTTTTATGTTTTGTGATTTCATCTATGCCTTATTTGGTTAAGAATTCTCCCTTTAGCCATGCCTGTGAAACTAACCATTCCAATCATTTTCCTCCAATTTTTTTTACGATGTGACCTTTTATATTTAAGTTGAGTTGGAACATGTTGTGGAATAAGGTGTAAAATGCTGATCTAAACCTATTTTTCACCAAATTGTTTTCCAGATGTTGCAGCATTTCTTGAAAATATGTAGTCCTTTCCCAAGTAATTTATATTTTCAAATTTATTGAATACTGAGCGAATGAGTTCAATTGTTTCTAATTCTTGATTAGCTAGTCTGTTCTACTAATCTGCATTTTTATTTTTTAAGCAGTACCAAATAATTTTAATTATTACCATATTATAGTATAATTTGAAGCCTGGAAGTACTATTCTCCCTTCATTCCTACCTTTTTCCATCATTTCCCTTGAGACATTAGACGTTTTTGTTCCTCTAAATGAAGTTTGCTATTATTTTGTCTAGCGCTACAAAGTAACCCCTTGTTAGCTTGACTGATAGAGAACTGATCCTCTAACTTAATTTAAATGATATCATTCTTTTTATCACATTGACATGGTCCAACTGTACAAACTGAATAAATTTCTAGTTTATTTGTCTTCTTTTATTTCTTTAAGAATTTTCTTTAAGAATGTCTTGAGAATGCTTTGGTAGATTGACTTTTAGATGTCGTATATTTTATGGTCATTTTGAACATGATTTCCCTTTCTATTATTTCCTTTTGGATTTAGTTATTGCTGTATAGAAATTCTGACATTTTTGTGGGTTTATTTTGAAGTAATGTACTACTCCACAACTGTGGAGACCCAGATATGAGCCAGTTGCTGTCTAGTAGTATATTACTACTTCACTAAAGCTATTAGTTGTCCCACATAATTTCTTTGATGATTCTCTGGGGTTTTCTAAGTAAATCATCATTTTGTCTGCAAATAGGAATCATTTTTCTCCTTTTTGCCAAGACTTATGCCTTGAATTCCTTTATTTTATTTGATGGCTTTTGTTAGTATTTCTAGAACCTTGTCAAATAGTAGTAGAGGAAGCATTCTCAGTTTTATCTGAGGATTTATTGAGAAATATTCTATCATTTCTTCATTGTAAATAATGCTAGTTTGGGGTTTCATGTGTCCATTTTGAAAAACAGTCTTTCTATGTCTATGCTTTTTAAGATTTTGAGCATAAATTAATGTTGAATTTAATCAAAGGTTTTTTCTGCATATATGGATATAATCATGTGGTTTGTGTCACTTTTGTTTTTAATATTATTATTTATGCCAATTGTTTCCCTGATGTTGAAACATCCTTTCATCCCTCATATCCAACATCATCATAGTGAATAATTTTGTAGATATATTACTGTAGTCTTTTCTGGTTGGATTTTGTTTAACTTTTTGCATGAATATTTATCAGGAATATTAATCTAAAATTCTCTTTCTTTGCTTCATCTTTCCATAGTTTTAGTATCAGGACTGGTTTTGGTTCAGAAAAAGACTTTGTGATATAACTTTTTTCCCTAATGTTTGAGAATAATTGGTGTAGCAGAGCTTTAATTACTCTTTAAACATTTGATGGAATTCACTCACAAATCTGTGAGTCCCAGAGTTTAGTTTGTTTGATTTTATTTTCACATGCTGGTAGCTTTGGGACTTGTTCAATTTCATTTTCTGAGATTGGGTTATTTAAGATCTGGATTTTATATTCCGTTAACGTGAGTTTTTTATATTTTAGGTAATCATCCATTTCATTTAAATTCTCAGTTTTACCAGCAATTAATTATGCACAGTGAGTTCCAATATTTCTTTTTATTTCTTTGTTGTGATTTCATGTTGTTCGTTTCACTTTTTGGTAATTTGATTTTCGTATTTTTAAAAATCTATTCAGTGAGAAATCTATCAATTTTGTTGGAAATTTTAAAGAAAAATTTTGGCTTTATTATTTCTATAGTCGTTTTGTTTTCCCTTTTATTAATTTCTCTTCTACTTGTCATGATCTTTTCTTGGTACTTATTTAATGTTTGTTTCTTTGTTGATTCTCTAGATTTTTGTTTAATTGCAAACTCAGATTATTAATCCTCTCATTTTCTATTTTATTCATATGTATTCTCAGAAATGTCATTTTCTTTTACTATTCTATGGGGATTGACAAAATTATTGTAGCTCTTCATTTCATGCACTTTTAATTATTTTGAGGGGAAAGTAAAAAGAGCTGGGTTGGACCATAACCTTTCTTGGGTCATCTTTTCCACTCCCTGTGTTTGCCTTTCCAAAGAAAACCCCAGTTATACTTCCATTTAGCTACAACTCCTTTTGTATTTTGGTTTTATCTATTGGGAAGATATCAATTTTGCTATACTTCAGCCCCTACAATAGTCTTCCAACTTATTGGTCATAAAAATTTCAAGTTTTGAGTACCAATAGTTAAGTAAATAATTACAGATGGTTCCAAAATAATATGATTCTTTGCATCTCTACCTTTTTGTCTGTTACTCCACCATCCCTGGGAAGGCAGAGGATGATTATACACGACTGAGACCTGAGACCAGTTTTAGTCTTAGTTGGGCTTAGTTTTCCTGTTTTGGCTTCATGGCCATTCCATGGCCAAAACATTCCTCAAGTAGCCAATCTGTTGATGAAGCAAATTTAATTATTAGAGAAATTGTAAAAGTAGGAAAGTACTGAAACTGAAGGTTAGTAAGGACACAAAAGTAGAGTACTTCTCCTTCACTATCTGGCCTAGAGGTCCTAGACTTCTGTGTAGTTCATGGTCCAGCTCTGGTTAGACATGAAATGGATTTCATCTCGGAGCATTCTCCACTAATCAGTCTTTGACTTGTGCCCCCATTCAGGGTTTTCCCTGAAAATCTCAGAAACTGGTTCATGTTTGGGGCTCCACAAATGTGAATAAAAGGGCCCTCAGTCCTTGTAAGTGCTTGAGTTAGCAATGCATATTTCAATGCATAAAACAAAAAATTCAACCCAGAATCCCAGGCTCTAGAGTTGTCTATTCTACTACCCTGCTATTGAAGTTCCCACCAAAAGGAAACACACTTGCTAGACTACAGGCCTTCCCTGAGTGTTCAGAGATCATACTGGTCGTGGTAGTAGTGAAGGTTGGTCCTCATATCTTCATTTTGTCCTTCCAACACTAGAGCCATATGATTATGCTCCTCTTTTCTTTCAAGGAGCCTGGGTTCAAGAACTCAGCACTGAACAGGAACAGTACCCCTCCTCTCTGGTAGATTGGGTCCAGAAGTTTTGCCACTCCACCATTATCCCCTGGTTTTTGCCATATCTGAGGCCAAGAGTTCCCGCTCCTTTCCCCACTATCCCTTCTATGCTGAGGCTGTCCCTGAAGCTTCTTCAGTGCCTAAGCTAAAGCCCCTAAATAATGCCCCAAATGATGGCACCTCTAACTCTTTTTCCTGGGACTAGGCCACAAGCCTAGCTTAGCATAAGTAACTCCATTCGGGGCTTGACACAACCATCCACGCCTATGAGTTTCTTATCGGGTGCAGCCAGATGTGGCTCCACACGGCCAGCCTGCCAGCAATTAGCATAGGACTTAGACGTGACCAGTAGTGTGCAATGAAGTAGTTTCACGCTGTCAGGATTGGTGATACCTTGCCTTTTACAGGCTGCACCCCCAACCCTGCCTACGGGGAATAAACAGAGGACCCCGAGCCTCCTGAATCTGAGCTTCCTATCTTGGCCACCTGGTGCTGTTGAGATGAGTTGGGAGTCTGCCCAGGGATGTTTCCCTGGTCTCCCTCCCCTGGAGAGCAGCATTTGTTCACCTTAAGACTGTGCTCCTGGGGCAATTAGCCTATAAAAGGGCAGAGCTCAATAAAACGGATCGGTATGCTTTCAAACCTCTCTGGGTATAAAGCCATTTCATTAAGCCTGAAAAGAATCTAGTCTGAATGGCCGCATTTTCCTTCTCTCAGGCTGAGAGCTCCTACCCCTGCATCTCCATGGCTACCATCTCCAGGGCTGAGAGGGTCCCTGAGAGTCTGTGCTGATGCACAGGTGTGTCAGCCAGCAAGAATCAGGGACTGGGGTCCATCATCTGCTTTCTTACTCCTAGCCCCTTCCTGCCTTACCTCCCCTCTCTTTTCTCCACTCTTTCCCCCTCTCACTTTTCATCCCCTCCTCTTTCTTCTTTTCCCCTTCCTCCTCCTCTTCTTCATCCTCTTGCTTTTCCTCTTCCTCTTCTTTTCCTCATCTTCCTCTCCCTTTTCTTTCTCTTCCTCTTCCTTTCCCTCCTTTTCCTTCCTCTTGTCCTTTTCCTCTTCCTTTTCCTTTTCCTTCCTCTTGTCCCCTTCTTCCTCCTCTTCCTTTTCCTTCCTCTTATCCTTTTCCTTTTCCTTCCTCTTGTCCTCTTCTTCCTCCTCTTCTTTCTCCTCATTCTCCTTCTCTTCCTCCTCTTCCTTTTCCTTCCTCTTATCCTTTTCCTTTTCCTTCCTCTTGTCTTTCTCCTCTTCCTCCTCCTCTTCTCTTCTTCCTCCTCTTCCTCCTCCTCTTCCTCCTCCTCTTCCTCTTCTTCCTCTTGCTTTTCCTCTTCCTCTTCTTCTCCCTCTTCTTTCTCTTCCTCTTTTTCCTCTTCTCTTTTCTTCCTCTTGTCCTTCTCCTCTTCCTCCTCCCTTCCTTTTTTCTCCTTCTCTTGCTTTTTTCCCTTCTCTTCTTCTTCCTCTCCATCTTCTTTCTCTTCTTCCTCCTCCTCCTCCTCTTCCTCCTCCTCCTCCTCCTCCTCATTCTCCTCTTTCTCTAGGTGACTTCCTCAGCTACTAGGTGTTCAACAATCATCTCTATGCTGATCCTGCCATTCCTGTGCTTAAAAGCTTCCAGTGGTACCCTATTGCTTTTAGGACAAACTACAAAATACTCAGTTTGCCATTTAAAGTCCAATAGTCAATCAGCCAATCAATCAATAAACACTTAAGTGCTTACTATGTGCCAGGCGCTATTTTAAGTGATGGGGTTACCAAAACAACAAAAAAGAACATCTTTGCCTTCAAGAAGCTTACAATCTAATGGAGGAAGATGATACAGAAAAGAAAACTGGAAATGGGGATGGGGAAGGAAGTGAAAGGTACTCTAGCATGTGAGCATGATGGAGTCCAGCCAAGTGGGAAATGAGACAGCTGGCTAAGGCACCCTCTTTGAGAAGGAGCTTTCTGCTCCGCCCTCCAATCTGACCCCAGCCTACTTTTCTGGTACCTGCAGCAGCACATTGTGGCAGTGATAATGACAAGTTGAAGCACTGCTCCAGTGCCTTATTGTGGGTTCTCGAAGGATACATGTGCCAGCAGCCCACTCACCCAAAGGACCTAAGCTCAAGCCTGGTTATGAGCTAGCTACTCCTTTTCTGAAGACCAACCTAACTTTGGAGAGTATTCTCACCAGTTGCCCAAAAGATCAGGAACTTTCTAACCTATTAGTTCTCAAAACCCACTGAATTGTAAAGTGGCTCTGTGCTGCGGTGGTAGGTACTTAAGGATTAACAAGTGGGAAGATAAGCAGCATGGTGGGAGACTAGACCATATGAGAAACGGTGGAAAGAACTGGGACTACTCAGCCAGGAAGAGAGAAGACACCAATCTACAAGTATCTACTGGACTTAGAATCAGGAAGACCTGAATTCAAAACTGACTTTAGATACTGACTAGCTGTAGGACCTTGGATAGGTGCTTTAACTTCTGTCTACCTCAGTTTCATCATCTGTAAAATGGAAATTATAATAGCATATACCTTCCAGGGTTGTTGTGAGGTACAAATGAGGTAATCTTTATAAAACATTCAGCATAATACCTGCTTACTAAATATTTATTTTCTGAAGGGAAAGGGACCTGTATGCGCCAAAATGTTTGTGGCAGCCCTGTTTGTAGTGGCTAGAAACTAGAAAATGAATGGATGCCCATCAATTGGAGAATAGCTGGGTAAATTGTGGTATATGCATGTTATGGAATATTATTGTTCAGTAAGAAATGACCAGCGGGATGAATACAGAGAGGCCTGGAGAGACTTACATGAATTGATGCTAAGTGAAATGAGCAGAACCAGGAGATCATTATATACCTCAACAACAATACTGTATGAGGATGGATTCTGATGGAAGTGGATTTCTTTGACAAAGAGACCTAACTCAGTTTCAATTGATCAAGGATGGACCGAAGCAGCTACACCCAAAGAAAGAACACTGGAAAATGAATGTAAACTATTTGCATTTTTGTTTTTCTTCCCGGGTTACTTTTATCTTCTGAATCCAATTCTCCCTGTGCAACAAGAGAACTGTTTGGCTCTGCACACATATATTGTATCTAGGATATACTGTAACCTATTTAACATGTATAGGACTGCTTGCCATCTAGGGGAGGGGGTGGAGGGAGGGAGGGGAAAAATCGGAACAGAATTTCCTGGCATGGGTTCTGTCAATAAAAAGTTATTATTTAAAAAAAAAAGCTGAAAAGGGAAATAAAGATTATCTATCCAAAAAATAAATAAATAAATGTTTATTTTCCTCATAAATACCTACTGATTACATGGCAAGCACTAGAGATACAAAGGTAAAGAATAAACTAATCCTCTAGTCTCCAAGAGCTAATAAACAAAAGAGGAAGACAAGTTGTATAATGGGAAGACTGACCTGTGAGGCCCAGTACTTAGAGAATGTTCACATTTGTCCTTCCTGATTCAACACATGGGGCCTTGCTAGCCAGTCCCCCCATTATACATCCGTAAATATATACAAAATCACTATAAAGAGCATAAATGCAAATAAATACCAGGTAATTGAAGAGGGGCTACTAGCAATAGGGGATCACTAAAGATCAAGTAGAAGGAGGTGCTCGAGTGGGTTCTTTTTATTTTTTTCAAAATATACTTTTTTAAAGTTATACTTGTACATCCATTTTTTTACATATTTCCTTATGAGTCATGTTGCAAGAGAAAAATCAGAACAAAAGGATAAAATCACTAGAAAAAAAGTAAAAATAATATGCTTTGATCTGCATTCAGTCTCTGTCGTTCTCCACGTGGATGCTCCAAAGTTTATTGGAATTGCCCTGGATCACTGAATTGCTGAGAGGAGCTAAGTCCATCATGGTCATTCCTCACTTTCGTTGTTGCTATGTACAATGTTTTCTTGGTTCTGCTTGTTTCCCTCAGCATCAGTTCCTGTAAGTCTTTCCAGGACTTTCTGAAATCAGTTTGCTCATTATTTCTTCTAGAACAATAATATTCCAAGACGTTCATATATCATACCTGATTCAGCCATCCCCTAATTGATGGGCATTCATTGAACTCTTTCTTGAAGGAAGAAATGACTTCTAAGAAAGAGACTGAGGTGGTGGATGAGGGGAAAAGAATATTCCAGCCATGGGGGATGATCGGTGCAAAGGGGTGGAAATGATAAATGAAGCACTCTGTGTGATGAGAAGCAATGGACCCAGATCGGCTGGCTCACAGTTTGCAGAGAAAATGGGAAGAAGAGTAATGTCCATTGAGGCTGAGAAGACAGGTTGGAGTTAGGCTGGGAAAGAAGTATTAGCTAACCAGAGGAGTTGATGTTTTAGCTTACAAGCAATAAGGAGCCATTGAAGTCGATTGCATCACATCGTCAGACCCGCACTTAGGGACTTACAACCAATGTCACCATGTTTAATCCATGTTCCTAAGAATAAATCTCTAAAATCACAAAGATGTTTTGAAGAGCTATCATGGGGAAGATGACTTCTTATTCTGGTCATCCCCAGAGCACAAAATGGAGTCGTGGTGGACGTCACCACTGGCCAACATTGGGAAACAATTCCTTAATAATTTGAGCTCACCTAAAGTGGGATAAGGTATCTCAAGAAGTAGTGAATTCCCCATCCCTGGAGAACTTTAATTCTAGATCTGGATGAAAAAGTGGGGATGTTCTCATTGAGCATGAAAGGATTCCAGTCCTGCTATGGAGGAGTCCTTCCCACCTCTGAGACGCTTCAATTCCCAATTTCTTTTCAGGAAGAGGTTGCACTAATAGTGGAAGCTTGCTGGGTCCATAGCCCAGAGTCGGAAGGATTGAAGCCATCCTCTACTAAGTAAGCTTTTTAGCAAGGCAATATGATACTTAAATGTATCATATTGCCTCTCTAAAAAAGCCTCTTTGTTTCCTCATCTCTAAAATGAGAGGACTGAACTCAATGGCTTCTGGGGTTCTATCCAGCTCTAGGGGCTAACAATCCAATGAACCTGGTTTAACAAGCATTGATTAACCTCATGCTATGGACCACGTCATAGATGAGGTGCTGAGAATGCAAAAGCAAACAAAATATCCACAGCCCTCAGGGAGCTTACATTCTACGTGGGAGGAGAGAGGTTCTGATATGTGTACGGATAATGAGATACAAAGTAATTTAACAAATGAGACAGACAGATAACAGACAGGGTGAGCGAGAAAGAGGGAGAGAGACAGAAAGAGACAGAGACAGACAGAGACAGAGATGGAGATGGCAAGAGAGGAAGAGAGAGACAGAGGGAAAGAGAAAGAGGGAGAGAAGGAGGTAGAGACAGAGAGAGACAGAGACAGAGAGAGTGCATTAATAACTGGAAGGGGAAAGGGGAGGAGAGGTGAAGATGGGGAAGGTCTCAGGAAGGAGGCCATAGCTAAGTTGAACTTTAAAGAAAGATAAGGATCAGAAGAGGCAAGACGAGAAGGAAGAGCGTTTTAGACACTGAGACCAGCCTGTGCATTTCCCAGAGATGGGAGATGGAAAACCAAGCTCAGGGGACTCCTACTAGCTCAGTTTGACTAGGAAAGAGTGTGAATGGAAAATACAGTAAAAAAAAAAAAGGTCTGTAAAGATAGATGGGAGCCACATAATGAAGGACTTTAAATGATGCTAAAGTGAAGAGCTCTTAGAGGAGTACTTAAGGGAATGGCACAGTCACTTCAGCCCTGTTATTTTGGAAGTTGTGTTTGATGATCTAGATTTGGAAAAGACTTCATAGGCCATCTAGTCCTATTCCCTCATTTTTATAGAGGAGGAAACTGAGGCAAAGTTGGGATTTTAAGCCCAGGTCCTCTGATTCTCAGTCCAGGGATCTTTCCAAAGTACTGGCTAAACTGGAACCATGGAGCCCAACTAGGGGAAGGCTATTGCAATAATCTGAGCAAGAATTAAGAAGGGCCTGCGCCAGCATGGCGGCTGTGACTGGAGAGAAGAGGATCGATGCGAGAGATGTTTTGGAGATGGGCCCAAGAAGGTGCCGGAGTCGACTCCTACCAGTCCGGGAGGGCCGAGATTTACATTTTCAGCGTAAGCATTCCTACCTCAGAAGTGGGCAAAGGCTACAAATCCAGGCTTGATTTATTGCTTTGTTGATTGTCTAGACTTAAGTGGTGGAGGCGCAGATTAAACGGAAAACTTTGTCCTGCCCGTGTTGAGGAAAAGGGATGAAAAGTGAAACAAGTTGTTAAACATTCACCAGACTCCGGGTAGACTAGACAAGAGTTGGCAACAGATGGGGTTTAGAGGGTGAAGAAGAGTGAGATGTCAGAGATGACCGAGAACTCGAGCCTCTTCCCCTTAGCACACTACTCTATATCCCTGCTACACTTGTTCTTTTCCTTCATCTCCCTTTTTTGTGGGAGGTAATTAGGGTAAAGTGACTTGCCCAGGGTCACACAGTTAGTAAGTCTCAAATGTCTGAGGCCATCTTTGAACTCTGGTCCTCCTCCCTCCAGTGCCGGTGCTCTACACACTGCAGCACCACCCAGCTGCCCTCATGCTGCTTCTGCTCACTATTCCCAGTTCTTGAACCCCCTCTCCCCAAGCCCGTGCTTTTGTACCTGCTGGTCTGTATCTCCTCTCGACAGTCTTCTGCCCTTTCTGCTCCACTTCCTCCATGTAGTTCCCCTGATTCCTCCCTCTCAGCTGGAAGTGACCTTGCACCTCCCAAGCTCCTCTATCCAGCCTCTATGTCCAATGTAGTTCTTTCCCGTCCATGTCTTAACCCTCTTGTTAGATGGTAAGTAGAGCCGAGCTTGGTGCTCTGCACACAGTTGACACTTAATAAATGTTTAATGAGTCGAATTCAGGTCATTTCTCTGACAGATTCATCAGCTCATCACCTCTCCTGGATTACAGCAACAGCCTCCTAACAGGTCTCCTTGCCTCAAGCGTCTCCCTTCTCCAATCAAGCCTAAGTGATAGGTGAGAGGAGGAAAGCTCCCGGAAATCAAATCCTGAGTCACTTTTGACTTGGTTTCCTTGGCCTTTAGCACAATGCTTGGCACACAGTAGGGGCTTACTAACTGCTTGTTGATCAATTGCCAGATGACTCAGTAGCCCTAAAGCATAGCTTCAACCCCGTCTGCTGAATAAACTCCAGCCCCCTCTGAACTCGAACTTCACCGAGAAAGCCCTCCATGTGGCATTTAATACCCTGCATTGAGCCGGCTCCAGCCAACCTTTCCAGGCTTATTACATATTATTTCTCCCCTTCACACACTCTTCTATCCAGTCAACCTGACCGACTCACTGGTCCCCACATACGCTACTCTCTCCGCTCGCTGTGTCTTTGCCCCAGCTGCCCCCTGCCTGAAATGCCCTCCCCCTTTCACCTCTGCCCTTTAGGCTCCTTAGCTTCCTTCAGAACCTAATTCAAGGACCCCCTGGTACATGGAGTCCTTCTGGATTCCCACCCCAGCCCTAGGTGAATCGCTTTGTGGGTCCATACGTGTCCATGTCCTATATGTGCTCGTGAGTTTGTATGTTATCTTCCCTGACCGACTGGCAGTCCTTTAAGGCAGGGTCCATTGCTTTTTTTTTTTTGCCTGGCATATGGCAAACACAGAATGAACACTTATGGATTCATTGAGAGGTCTCCAGCTACGTGAAGTCTCTTCCTGTGGGATGAAAGCTCCTTCAGGGCAGAGACTTGCATTCTGTCTCCCCTATCTATGTCTAACTCAGGGCCTGACACACAGTAGGCACTTAATAAAGGCTTCTCGAATGATTGTCAGCCCCTTAAAAGCAGGAATTGTTTTGCCTGTTCCGGTACTGCCCCCCCCCCAAGTAGCCTAACATTACATATCCAATGTAAGTTTTTGAAATGCTTGTAGCTTGACCTTTCAGAGAAAGAACATTTGAAAGAGACAGCTTTAGGACAGCAATTTCCTCTTCAACTTTTCACCACCCATCCTACAGTGTGTGTGTGTGTGTGTGTGTGTGTGTGTGTGTGTGTGTGTGTGTTGGGCAGGGGTGGAGAGGTGCAATTTGGTTTCCTCTGAATTTCCAGGCCCTTTGCAAGGAGCCGGTTTCCCCGGCGCGGGTACGGGGCCGGGGGCCGGGGGAAGGCGGAAGGGGGGGCGTGCATGCCTCGGTCTTTGTTGGCCCCACGCTTCACACACCGTATCAAGATGGATGAGAAGGCCGGGGTTTTCCTCTCCAAGCTAAAGAAGCCAGTATTCTGGATCCTAACACTGTCATCCATCAACTTGATGGAAGTTCAGAAAAAATTAAGTCCCCCACCTAAACATATCACTGCTCTCTTTTGTCTGCCTTCAAGGGGGAGAGGGCGGGGTGGAGGGTGATTTGGGGGGCCCCGAGGAGGGGGAATGGAAAAAAAGGAGGGAGGGGAGAAGGAAGGGGGAAGGTGGGAGGCCATTGTTGTCCAATTCCCCCTTCACACATCTGCCTTGTAAATAGGGACCCGAGCTGCATACTGATTTCCATTCAACAGCTGCTGTCAACAGTGACATTTCCAATCTCTTTTTGCTTTTGTCACATTAGTGGGAAGTGACCGGCGGTGTTTGTGGCCTCTCTGGAGTCCCACAAGAGTCAGCTTATTCAGTACAGTGGCAAGCTGCCAAGTACAACTCGTTCTGAAACACAGCGGCTCTGAGAGCTGGGATTATCAACCTCAACCCAATAGCAGCTTAGCAGGAGGCAGGGTAGACTGTTGATTAGGGACAGCATCTGCTGGGGACGAGGCACCTCTGCCGGCCGGCTTTGCTTTGTCCCTCCTGCCTCGAACCGGGGTTATTCGGGGCTCCCTCGATCGACCTCTTCCGCCGAACCCCCCACCCCGAGTCGCGCCAGATGTGGCTCGACGGCAGCGACCGTCGCCGCGTTGACTCGAACCCAGAGATCGGCAGCACCGGGGACTTCCTCCCATTCGGACCTCTTGCCCTCCGGGCCCAAGCCCCGTGCACAATGGACACTCGGACCCGGTCAAACACCCAAGGCAAGGCTCTGCTGGCCCGTCAGCCTGAGCCCTGCTCTGTTCTTGATTTGTTGAGTTCTTATTAATAGTTCAATGTTACTGAAAATTCCTTAAGACGGCAGTGGAGAATAGTGGACAGAGGGCCAATCTTGGAGTCGGGAAGACCCGAGTTCAAAGAGATCTTGGGCAAGTCCCTTAACTTTCCAGAAATTCTCTAAGGCCTCACTTTCCAGGTGGATTGCCAAGCTGCATAAATGGAAGAGATTTCCACACCAATGAAATCACAGTTCCAAATCTAATCTATTTTTTAGCTATTTTAAGAGGTAGTGAGTCATAATGCATAGTGTACCGGACTTGAGGTGAGGAAAACTTGGGTTCAAACACCTCTTCCTGTGTACCCTGGTCAAGTCACTTCTGTCCGACTCAAATAGAAACAGGGGCCACTGAATCAGATATAAAGATCCCCACAGGCTGCACGTTGACTTAGAAAACCACTTACTAACATTAGCTATGTCCTACTGTATTTTTGTTTTCTTCAATGTTTCCCAATTCTATTTTGTCCGGTTCCAGTAGCACTTGAGACCGAGCACCACTGGCATGGGTTCACCACCTCTGCTTTGGGGAACACTGTAGGACCCTAAGTTGAAAAGTGAGTTGTCACTCTGAAGCAGCACAGGAAGTTTCCACGCCGAGAATCCCTCTCTCCATAAAACCAGAGGACTGCTGCAGATACATACCCCTAGCTTATTTATATCTCATTCAGTCACTTTTTTATTCATGTCTGACTCTTCATTCTCTGGGGTTTTCCTGGTCAAGAGACTGGAGGGATTGGCCATTTCCTGCTCCACTCATTTGATAGATGAGGAAACTGAGGCAAACAGTGTAAAGTGACTTGTCCAGGGTCATACAGCTAGTAAGTATCTGAGGCCATATTTGAACTCGGGTCTTCCTGACTGTAGGCTCTATCCACTGAACCACCTAACTGTCTTTTTTACATATTAGGCGAACAGGGTTGAGTGATTTGCCCAGGGTCTCACAGCTAATGTCTGAAGCCAGATTTAAACTCACAAAAGAGAGGTTTTTGTGATTCCAAGCCTGACACGCTATCCACTGCACTACCAATTTGCCAACATGTTTCTACCGGTATCTATATCACAAAAAAGACAGAGTAGAATAGTGGATAGAAATCTGGCTCTAATGTCTGGAATAACTGGGCTCAAATCCTACCCCTGAACCAGCCTGATTGTGTGACCCTAGGTAAGTCACTTGACCTCTCAGTGCCCTCAAGCACTAGGACTATAAATTATAGAATTACTGCTCATCTGATTTGGTGGAGGGAATTTTCTCACTGGGACTTCCCTACGTTGATAAAATTAGAGTGAGTCCAAAAAAGAAAAGGAGCATGAATATGTGTCACTCGGAGGCGCCCCTGTGCTTACACAGTGGATTTTCCAGATAAGGCTACCCCGAGTTCAAGGTTACCCTGTGGGTCCACATCTGTTCTCAGTCCCATGCTGACATGTTTCCTTTTTCTAGTTCGCTTTGTACGGTTAGTTCAAAGCAAAGACATTTAATGAAAAAGCTCACGAAGAAAGTTTTCTCCGTAAATTTGGGGAAGGGCAATTTGCAAAGTGTAGGCTCTGGTTAATTTTCTGGAGGTCTCAGGACCAGCCTTTTGTTTCAGCAGAATAATCGCCACGAGAATAGTCAGGGATGAAGTCCAAAGCCTTTATTATCTCCTTCACAGTCTGGCTCTTTCACCTGGGGCCCGGCTAGCTTTCCGAGGCCCTCCGGAACGGAGCTGAGAAAATGCGGGAGGCAGGAGAGCCACTAGGACGGTCTCACACTTGAAGGCTCTGTGAGTCCAGGAGCTTGAGCTCCAGCCTCCAGTCCTCTGTCTTCTCTCCCTCTGGCTGAGTTTGTCCCCAGCTTATATGCTCTATTACAATTACAACATTATAGGACACTGAGTATAAACCAATCATATCACTAGGGAACCATTGTTGTAAGATTAAATCAGTCCTACTGAACTAGAGAACTATTAATCACCGTGCTAAACTAGATAACCGTTGTCTTAGCAGTTCCACTGAGTTAACAACACCTTGTTGTAGGATACTGAGCCTTAAGTATAATTCTGTAGATTTCTGCCCTTTACAGCAAATAAATATTGTCAATGGGAAAAGAGGGCATACATACGGCACATGCGTGTCGAGGGACCGTGTGTGAACAGGGCACACACGTAGCCGAGATGGACACATGGAAGGGCATCCGTAAGGTGTTACGTGTGGAGGGGCAAGTCCCACCTATGGCACCCACAGGGTTACTTGTGGCGCCGTCATCGCTCTGCTGTTCTGCAGCTTGAACGCAGCCCGTCTTCTAAGAGATGTGCCCTCTACTATCTCTCTTCTAGCTTCAAGTCCAGAGGGTCTTTTTCTACAGTTCTCTTTTAGAAAGATTAATCCACCATCCATGTATTCGATTAGGGGAAAGCCTTTAAGAGCTTTTCTTCCCACAAGGAGGGTCTAGCTATTGCCTCAAATGGCCATTTTCTCCGGTCCCCAAACTCTGATACACAAAATAGTCTTTTCCAACGTTTCTACTTCTTACTAAGAGCAGGGTCTTTGTCAAAAATCCTTACTCTGACTTAAGATTAGAATTTCCCAACCCTGCTTAATTTCCAAATAATAAGCTGTATCCAGTTTAAAGGCTGACCTTCCAGAAACTGCCAAAGTGTCTCAGGGGCCCGGGGTGGGGGGAAAGGCACAGGAACAAATTCTAAGCCCAAGGGGCAACAACATCCTACAAAGATTATAATATCTAATATTTATCTAGTGCTTTATAGTAAGGGCATCTATCATGTACAGTGGAGAGAACACTGGGTCTAGAGTCAGGAAGAAGAGTCTTCCTAAGTTCAAATGTGGCTTCCGACACTTACCTGCTGTGGGAGCCTGGGCAAGTCACTTCACCGTGTTTGCCTCAGTTTTCTCATCTGTAAAATGGACTAGAGAAGGAAATGGTTAGCAAACCCCCTCGAGGGCAGGGACTGATCCAACTTCCTATTGACATCTTCAACTGGATGTCCTATAGACATTTTCAACTTAACATATCCCAAACAGATCCTTTTCCCCAAACCCTTCTCTTTTCCCAAATTCTCTCTTACTTTCGAGCCTCCCAGAGACCGTCCTCCCAATCAGCCAGGCTTGCAACTTTGATGTCATCCTCGGCTCACCCTACGTATCCAGTCTGTTAGGGAGGTCTGTTGTTTCTGCCTCCATCACATTTCTCCTATCTCCCCACGTGCACGGCTGCCATGTTGGTGTAGGCCCTTGTCTCCTCATACTCAGACTATTGTAATAATCTGCTGGAGAGTCTCCCTGCTTTCAGTCTCTCCCCACTTCAGTTCATCTTCCCTTCAGCTGGCAAATTAATCTTCTTGAAGCACAGGTACACTTCTCAACCCCCAAACACATACCGTTCAGTAAACTCCAGTGGTTCTCTACAGGATCAAATAGAAAATCATCTGTTTAGTTTTTAAAGACTCATAATCCGGCCTCTTCCATTTCCATCTTCTTGTCCCCTACTCCGAGACTCCACATACTCTTCAGTCTAGTAATCCTGGATCCCTTGTTTGGCGATCGAAACCCTTCATGTCTCATCTCCGTGTAGCTCCTTCCTTTCTTCTACTTCCCATCTTCCTTAAAAAACTCAGCCTCAGTGCCCCTTTCTGCAAGAAGACTTAGTTTCCTCCTTCTGGTCCCTTCCCTCAAGATTCTCTCCCTTATGTATCATTTATAGTTGGACCATACATAGTGGAGTACATGCCGTTTCTCCTGTTAGATTGTAAGCTCCTGGAGGGCAGGGACTGATTTCGCCTTTCTTTTTATCTTCAGTGCTTAGCGCAGTGCCTGGCACACACTAGGTACTTAATAAGCGCTTGTTGACTTGATAACTAGTGAGTAATAAAGCTGGGTATACTATCTGGGGCTTTCTTTCTGACTTCCAGTCCAATCAGACAGACTTTGGAGCTTTATTTCTCTGGTGGGTTATGATGTCACCAGTCACTGAAAAGGTTCCCTACCTTTGGGGTTCACTAGATGACTCTGCTGGGCTGTCTGCCCTGGATATTCATTCTCTGGTTGTCATATAGCCACACTGGCTGTGGTCAGAGATGTCAACATCTCTTGTAGGTGAATCTGGATTCAGGGGGGAGAGAAAGGGGTGGCGATTATTTGGTCTGATCATTTGACCTTGCTGGCAAAGCTGTGGGGTGACTGATCTGTCACAGGGGCCTGGACAAGGGAAGAGAGAACAAAACAAGGAGAAAAGAAGCGGGGGGGGAGGGAGGTGAGGGAACGAGACTGACTGAGTGGGAGAATCTGTGTGCAATTGCGACTGTGTCTGTAATTGGGCCATGATAGTGACTATTTTTTAGGCAAATTGTTTTTGTTGAAGACGTCTTCATTTATTTCTTGAGAGACAGTCGGGTGTGGTAGAGAATATAATGGCCTGGAATTCAGGAGCTGCTTGATTCCAAGCCCAGGACCTGCATGGTATGAATCTGGGCAAGCCGATCCAGCCGTAAGTGCCTGCCAAATATCTGTTCTGTGCCTGGCACTGTGCTGGGGAGGCAAAGCCAAAAAAAAAAATAAGCAATCCCTGCCCTTGGGGAGCTTACATTCTGTCTGAAGAAATAACATTCACATATTTAAATATATGTAAGATATGGTCAAATAAGTTAGGGTCAATTTAGGAGAGGGGCAGAGAAAGGCACTCCCAGCAACCTTTGGATAGGATCAGACAAAGATATTGTGTCTGAGCTGAGCTTTGAAAGAAGCCAAGGCTAGGGCTGCTCCTTGGTAGAGGCAGAAGGGAGAGCCTTCTAGGTATGGCTACATGGCCATGTAGAGGCATGGAGGCAGGATGAGAGGGAAGGACGATCGGCTTTATCTCTGCTCCTCATCTATCAAATCTACTTGTACTGCCCACCTGGCAGGGACACCATAAAGGAAAGCATTTTAGCAACCTTCCACGGTGAGTAAAGCACCAACTGTGGCACTAGGCTAGGCCCTGTGGCGGACACAAAGCAGTCACACACTTACCCTTCCACTTGAGGACATTAGTTTAGTTGTGAAATAAGATATGACATATGACAAATTCAAGAACAATGTAAGACAATAGCATGAGATGCCAGAAGGCAGGATGTGCTCGGTGCCAGATGAGTGGTACAGATGATCTGGGGTGTCAGAGGAAAGAGAGAGAGAGAAAGAAAGAAAGGAGGGAGAGAAGGCAAGGGAGAAAAGAGGGAGCAAGGAGAGGAGGAGAGAAAGGGAGAGAAAAGGAGAAAGAGAGAGGAGAAGGGGAGGGAGAGAAGGAAGGGGAGAGAGAGAGGGAGGGAGAGAGAAAAGGAAGGAGAGGAGAGGAGAGCAGGAAGAGAGAGACAGCAAGACATGGAGACAGAAGAAGAAGAAGAAGAAGAAGAAGAAGAAGAAGAGGAGGAGGAGGAGGAGGAGGAGGAGGAGGAGGAGGAGGAGGAGGAGGAGGAGGACGACGACGACGACGACGACGACGACGACGACGACGACGACGACAGGAGAAAGGAGAAAGATGTGATATATGTAAGGGGGGTAGAATTAGATAGGATGCTCAAAGGAGGTGGCACCCTGAGCTGGATTATTAGGATTTTGCTAGGCAAGTGGAGGCAAGGGAGCAAAGGGCAGGAAGAACAGCATGAGCAAAGTCAAGAACCCTCAAGGCATTTTGAGAGAATATCCCATCCACCAACCTGTCTAAGGAGTGGGCTGTGTGGAGTGTAATAGTGGGAGATGAGTCAGGACAGATAAGTTGGGATCCAGATTGGGAAGGGTCTTGAAGGTCATGCTGAGGGATGTGGTTTTCATAATCATAGGAATCATAGTATCCAGTGCTGAAAGGGACCTTAGAAGTCCATCCACTCCAATCCCTTCATTTTACAGAAGAGGAAACTAAGTCCCAGAGAGGGAAAGGGCCTTAACCAGGGTCACTCAGGTAGTAAATAGAAGGCTGAGATTTGAACCCAGATTCTCCTCCGAGCAGTGCTCAGTCCATTCCATCCTGCTTTGGCCATACTTGTCCTTTAGGGCTCAGTAACAGAAATTCTCTCCATTGTCAGGAACCAGTCTGGTGAAACTTGGAGAAACTCATCACTAGATTGCCCTCAGGGCTATGAATTTCTCTGGGCTCTAACAACTCTCCAAGACCTAAAAAGTAATGGAGGATTCATGAGCTGCAAAAGGTGGAGAGAGTATGCACCCAGATGAAATCACAGGTCATTGACGTATTATAGTCAGGCAGGGATGAGGAAGCTTTCTCTACTGAGAGCCACTGACCCATCGAAAAAAATCAATCAAGGGGCATACTGAAGGAAAAAGCAACTGAATTTAGCTGTTTTTGAAAAAGAGAAGTATATAGGAGAGTCTCAATTAGAGAGAAGAATGAATCCCAAGAAATAGTCACGTTATTTAAATCCATTTTTATATCATTATAATCATTATAACAACCATGTCTTATGTCATTATAATGTCCAATAATGCAAATCCAAATACATGCAACCACTTCAGGGGCTTCATTATTTACACTAATCTGAACCTGGCTGTAACAAGTCAAATTCACATGCTTTTTAAACTTAAGAATAAATTGCAGCAAGATAACAGTATAAAGATGTATACATATATTGCATTTAACATATACTTTAACATATTTAACATGTATGGGTCTACCTGCCATCTAGGGGAGGGGGTGGGAGGAAGGAGGGGAAAAGTTGGAACAGAAGGTTTTGCAAAGGTCAATGCTGAAAAAAAATCACCCATGCATATGTCTTGTAAATAAAAAGATATAATAAAAAAACTTTTTAAAGTATAAATTGCGTAGAATTGTTTTTAGTTGAAGGACTTGTGATTTTCCTAGTATATGTAGTCCCTCCACCAATTGTGGATGGTGATCCATCTACCATTTTGCAACTGGGCTTGAGAATTGTGTGACTGGGAAACCCAAGGCTCAACTGGATATAGAAATCATGTGACTTAGGCCCAGTCCCACAAACTTGAGAAACCGTCATCCAATCAGTCTCATTCAAAACCAACAGCAGTATAAGCCTCTAAATTGGTTTTGAAGTCAAAGAATCCACAAATATTTGGAGTACAACACATTACCAGAAGGAGTTACCTTGGAAGAACTTCAAAACAGGACTGTTTCAATCAGGCAGGGGGACAGTCTGTGGAGCCCAAACCACATGGAGTCGGGGCAGGGAGCTGGGGCGGCAAGTCAGAGCTTTGTAGATTCCACCCTTCTGTTAGCCTTTTAGTCTACTTCGTCCTGGTTGCAAGCAGGTGATTTTACAGATTTGCCTTTTATAAAAGACAAATTGTAAACCACTGAGCCCCAGAAGAACACTGGACCTAACTACGATTACCCAGCACTGGAAATCAATCAGCAGAACTGCCCCAGGGCAAATTAAAGCAGCTGTCACTCCTTTGCATTGAACAGACCTCAAGCTTTAAAAAAAGGAATAAAAAACCAAAAAGAACTCTCACCATAGACAGTTTTTATGGAGAGAATAGACCTCAAGTCCTGAGGTTCCTAAAGGCAAAGCAACTCCAGATAGATCCCCAAAGGGAGGCATGAGCTGGTCCCCATTTCACAAGGCCTTCTTCGAAGATTGTATAAAGGATCTTAAAAGAGAGTTAAAAGAAAAATGGGGGAATGAAATGAGATCATTGCAAGAAGGAATGGAAAAAAATGGAAAAAGAATGCCATGAACAAAAAAAAAATTTAATTGGCCAATTGTAAAAGGAGCTAAAAAGGGTAACTGAAGAAAATAATACCCCAAAAATTAGAATTGAACAAATGGAAGTGAATGACTCAATAAGACTTCAAGAATAAAACAAAAACAAAAAAATGAAAAAATGGAAGAAAATATGAAATATCTCCTAGGAAAAACAACTGACCTGGAAAATAGATCTAGGAGAGACAATGTAAGGATTATTGGGCTTCTTGAAAGCCATGATAAAAAAGAAAAGAACCTAGACATTATTTTACAGGAAATCATAAAAGAAAATTGCTCTGATGTTTTAGAATCAGAAGGTACAATAGCCATTGAAAGAATGCACCAATCACCTCCTGAAAGAGACCCCAAAATTAAATCCCCAAGGAGTACCATGGCTAAATTTCAGAACTATCATACCATAGAAAAAATATTGCAAGCAGCCAGAAAGAAACAATTTAAACACCAAAGAGCCACAATTGGGATTACCCAGGACCTAGCAGCTTCCACCTTAAAGGATCAAAGGGCCTGGAATCTGATATTCCAAAAAGCAAAGGAACTGGGATTACAGCCAAGAATAAACTATCCAGCTAAAATGAGCATTATCAGGTGTCAGGGAAGAAGATGGACATTCAATGATATATGTGAATTTCACCTATTTCTTTTTTTTATTAGTAGTATAGTTTTTTATTGACAAAACATATGCATGGATAATTTTTCAACATTGACCCTTGCAAAACCTTCTATTCCAAATTTTCCCCTCCTTCCCCCCATCCCCTCCCCTAGATGGCAGGCAGTCCCATACATGTTAAACATGTTAAAGTATATGTTAAATACAATATATGTGTACATATTTATACAGTTATCTTGTTGCATAAGAAAAATCAGATTTAGAAAGAAGGTAAAAAATAACCTGGGAAGAAAAACAAAAATGCAAATAAACAACAACAGAAAGAGGGCAAATGCTATGTTGTGGTCCACACTCATTTCCCAGTGTTCTTTCTCTAGGTGTAGCTGGTTCTCTTCATCACTGATAAATTGAAACCGATTTGGATCCTCTCAAGCCACTTCCATCAGAATTGATCCTCATATAGTATTGTTGTTGAAGTATATAATGATCTCCTGGTCCTGCTCATTTAACTCAGCATCAGTTTATGTAGGTCTCTCCAAGCCTCTCTATATTCATCCTCCACAACATTCATATACCATAATTTACTCAGCCATTTTCCAATTGTTGGGCATCCATTCAATTTCCAGTTTCTAGCCACTATGAAAAGGGCTGCCACAAACATTTTGGCACATATGGGTCCCTTTCTCTTCTTTAATATCTCTTCAGAATATAAGCCCCGTAGTAACACTTCTGGATCAAAGGCTATGCACAGTTTGCTAACTTTTTGAGCATAGTTCCAAATTGCTCTCCAGAATGGTTGGATCAGTTCACAATTCCCCCAACAATGCATCAGAGTCCCAGTTTTCCCACATCCCTTCCAACATTCATCATTATCTTTTCCTGTCATCTAAGCCAATCTGACAGGTGGAATCTCACCTATTTCTAATGAAAAGACCAGAACTGAACAAAAAATTTGATCTCCAAACAAAGAACTCAAGAGAAGCATAAAAAGAGAAAAATAAATGAGTTGGCCAACTTAGTATATCTCAAGGTAACAAGAAGCATCAAATCATGGAATGTTGGTCATTTTATCTTGAGTTAGCAAAATGATCACCATGGAGAAAATTACAACTTATATGTCAACATATCTGGTACAGAAGATACAGAAATATAGAAATTCAAGGAAGAACTTCAACAAGATATTCCATGTAAAATCAATACTCAGTAACTTCAATGCAAAGATGGGTATGAGGAATGTGGGGAAAAATGTATTGGAAAATATTTCTCAGGACAAAGAAATCAAAGTAGTCAAAGGACTACACACCTAAATATTATGAATATTTCTTTCTGAAAGTTAAGCAGGAGGCACTGTATGTGGTGAGTGCAAACTTCTATCCTCAAAAGTATAAAAATGATAATATCCTAGCAGAGACCAAAAACTGGTTACTGATTTTGGAGGAATTTTTTAATCAATTGTCTATATGTAATCAGACCATTCACTTGTTATATCAGAGATAAAAATCAGTGCCAATTTAAAATGAGAATGAGAAGATGGGACATGTAATCAAACAAACTACAATCTGACCAATCTATTTAAATATACTAGATATATTGAAATTTGAAATGGAGAAAGAATCTGATATCAATGTGGATTATGGCATGACTATAAATTTAAGAAACATAAGAAACATGGGTATGTTGCAACTAGTTTCTACCAGCTCAAGACAGCTGATAATTTTTCAGTTGAACATTTATACCTTGAAAATTGACAAGTGCTACAAAATAAGACTTGATTTATTGTTTGTTGATTATATAGACTTTAGAAAGTGATGGAGAAAACATTAATAAAGCAGATTAAATTTTTAAAGTTTACTTTTCTTTTGGTGTACCAATTGTTAAAAACGTATCAGCACACCTTATTTTGCCAAGAACAATTTAGAATACAAACTCATTTGTATAATCTTGTACAGGAGGAATTATGAAGAGTATCAACTCATAAAACAAGAAGTGGTAGAAGGAAAAACAAATTTTGGCATGATATTTACTTAAGAGAGATCATTTCAAGAGCTTTTAAGGATAAAATTGGAAAAAATACTGAATGTATTTAAATAGAAAATACCTGTTGATTTCTATGAGAAACTGTTTTGTCAATCGTTGACAATAAAACTTCTACACATTTGAAATCTAACATCAGTGTGCTACATGAAGAAATGGAAATGATATATATATAAAACAAAGATGGGAAGAACAGCTGCACCAGATTAAATACAATCAGAGGCATTTCTGTTCTAGAAGTGATATATTTTGAGATGTTGAAGAACCAATTCTTTAGATATCTGAAAGCAGGGAAGATTTTTTGAAAATCATAACTATTACTAATACTCCCAAAAAGGTGATCAAGAGAATATCTGCTACAACAACCCAAATACCTATTTTCTTATTTTTATAAAGCCTTTTTGAGAATGATATATTCCCTGGTGACAATATGAGAAGAGAAAAGACAGATATTGCCAAATGATATTTTACAGCAAACCACTCTTTGTAGTCACTAAACTGACCAAAAAATACAGAGAATAAAAGATCCCACCTCATTTATTGTTCACAGATTTAGATGTGAAAGGCAATTTTGAGATCTTTATCGTCTAGCCCCTTTATCTTACATATGAGGAAACTGAGGCCCAGAGAAATTAAGAGATTTGCCTGAGACACACATATGTAAAGTAAACAAAACCAGAATTGAATCCACTCCTCTAATTTCAAATTTGGTCCATTTTCCACCTAGTCAAGCTTGTCTACCTAAAAAAAATTTGGTAGAGTAGGATAAAGTCATGGAGGTTCTTCTAACATGTGTTCAAGATTTCTTAACCGTTGTGACAGAAATAACTCTCTGATAATCAGTATCAAATGAATACTGGCCCAGTGTTTAGTATAGTACTTTTTACTCAGAGACTATTCAGTGAGTGTTGACTGTATACCACAATCTATAAGGAATTAAAATTGTGGATCACTCGCATGTCCATAGATAGATATATAGTGGGCATAAAACAGACTGGAGAATATTTTGAGCCATGAATCGCATGCATGAAGTAACCTAAAAGATATCCCCAAAGGGCCAAAAACGGATATGGGCTTCTCATGTGGCAAGAGTTAGAGATAGCCCACAGATGCCAGATGTTTCACCAGCATTCTTATTTTTTCCCAGAAAAAGAATTTGATTTACATTCTTGCAAAAGTAGGTGTCCAACAAGCAGGCACACCCATTTCACCAGCATTCTTGAGGAAACCTCCTAGCATGTTGGGTAGACTCCTTGTTAAAGGTTTATGGAAGGGCATGGGGGAAATTACAGGCGTTAGATTTGCTATGAACTGTACCCTGAAAACTCTACCTCCTCGATGAGATCATGGATGCATGAAAATAAGATCATTCTGGATGATGAACATCACCATGTTGGTCAGAAGGGGATTAATTTTTATTTGCTGCCAATTTCAAGAGCATCTATTAAGTTCTAGAGGACTTTCAATCTACCTTGATGAAGGAGTCCATTCACTCATGAAATTCCAGATTCTTGAACCATTAAAGAAAAGTCAAAAAGAAAAGAGAGAATTGTGTGACTGAAAAAGTCATTACTCTGCAGATAAATCACTCTTCACATAACCCTTGGCATGATATTTACTTAAGAGAGATCATTTCAAGAGCTTTTAAGGATAAAATTGGAAAAAAATACTGAATAGATTTAAATAGAAAATACCTGTTGATTTCTATGAGAAACTGTTTCGTCAATCATTGACAATAAAACTTCTACATTTGAAATCTAACATCAGTGTGCTACATGAAGAAATGGAATATATATATATATCTTTCTATATATATATATATATATATATATATATATATATATATATATATATATATATATATATATATATATATATATATATATATAAAGAAAGATAGATCTAGGTCCAGAAGGGATCTCAGAAGCCACCTAATTCTCCTCTCGTATTCTACAGCAGAGGGAACTAAAGCTTAGAAGGGCTGAGTTGCCTAGGGTCACCCAGGTTGTAAGTAACATAAACAACATTTGAACCCAGGACTGAACAGAGATAGTGCCATTTTCACCACACTGCAAATGCCTGTCACTTTGCTTGAAACTTCCGGGATCATATATTTTGTGACAGAAGAGCCTTTTGGGAACATCTACTCTAAGCCCCTTGCTAGACAGGTAAGGAAACTGAGGTCCAGAGGGGTTATATACCTTCCTCAAAGTTACCTGGGAAATATGTAGCAGAACCCAGATTCAAATCCACAGTCTCTGACTTGAAATCCACTGCCCATCTATTCTACTTAATATATGTTGACTTTATCACTGGCTTTCTCCCCAACCTATTTGTGGCTTGCAGCACTACAGAAATGAAGAAAAAGCTTTTCTTGGTCAAAGACTTAGCTATTTTTCTAGCTAAGGGATGTCTTACAGTCAGCGAGATGCAAGAGAGAAAAGGTAGTGCTTTTGTATTAGACTGAAGAGACAAGGCTATTCATCCCCAGGAAGCCAGGGAGTAAAGGTGAGGCTAACTGATAGGAGAAATGGGGTGATGGAGAGAGACTGAGCTCCTTCTGCATATGGCCTTCAATGGGGCTGTATTCTTTTTGTGAAATACTATTAATTTCCAGCGTGACATTTGGAAAGCAATGCAGCAATAGCAGCCCACACCCAGCTAGCTCCTGCCTTCCAGAAAGCAAGGCTCACTTCCCCAAAAGAACTGTGCTTCTATAGCTCGACGTTCTGAGTTCACATGGTGCCTCTCGACACTTACTAGCCATGTGATGTTGGGCAAGGCTTTTCACTTCCCTGAGCTACCATTTCATTCTGTCTAAAACAAGGGACTTGGGCTAGATGTCAGCTTGGAAGCCTAGCAGCAGGAAGAGAGGACGATTTACCATTTGCCCATTGCACGATGGGCTGCTTCAGCTACTGATCCAACGGTCCCATCACCTCTGATACGTGTGGACAATCCGCATGGATTGCACGTGTGCAATCCAAACTACCAAGATATATGATTCTGCTATTCCAGGGATGCTCCTAGGGTATCAATGAGAAGTCCCAAATCTTTAAGACCCTTTGAGGCTTACAAAGGCTGGGGGAGGAGGAAAGGAGATACCAAAGCCAAAGTATTTTTCTTGCCACTCCCCCCCCCATCACCACTGTAAGTAATTTCTTCTCAGGAGTTTGGCTACAGGCTTCCATTGCTGAGCTGCTATGTGCACAATTCTCTCAGGTCTAAACTGGTTTCTATTTTATAAATGACCCACGCATGCAACCAAATTTCTTCATCCAATCCAAACCCATTTCCTATATACACCATCACTTTAGTTCATCCACTACCTTTTAAGGACTTCTAAATCACACAAGAACTTTTTATACCTAGTGTGGAGTTTTTGATTAGCTGATTGATTCAATGGAGTGAGAGGCTGTGTTCATGACTAGTTCATTGATTGATTCATTCTGAAAGAGACATCAAGACATAGCATCTTCTCAGTCACTCTGAGTGGAATGCAGTGATTTGATTGATTGACTCAATCACCCTCACACTTACACTATGACCAAGGAAGGGAAGGGACCATTGCTTAGGGTAGATGGGAAGGTGATAGCTTATTAATGGGGGAAGTCAAAGCTGCTCAATTCTTATATTACATCTGCCTTCTTTAACATGGATAACGGCCGTTGGACTAAGAAAAGTAGAGCAAAAATGGCTGATGGGAATTTGCTACTCAGCATAAAGGCGATAATTGGCTCTGATGAATTAAAATCTCTTGGGTCAGATAAACTACATCCTTGGGTATTGGAAGAATGGGCAGGTGTGATGCTTGAAAAAGAGAAGGGAAGGGGGAGGGGGAGGGGGAGGAGGGACAGGTTGGAGCCATGGGAGAAGCCCACACAAAGATCACAGGAGATGGATGATGATCTAGCAGAAGAAACTGAGAAGTGATCACACAGGTAGGAAGAAAACCACGAGAGAGGATTGTCACGAAACCCAGTAAAGAGAGGGTAACTGGGAGGAGAGGGTCATCATAGTGTCAAAAACTGTACCAAGGTAGAGATGGGTAGGTATATTAGAAGAGGCTTTAGCAGCTAAGAGATTCTCCATATAAGCATCGGGTAGTAATGATAAGCAAGACAGTTCAAACTGTCGGTCATTCATGAAACCGAGGCTCTGTCTGAGCATATCAAGGAAATTCACTTTACCCTTCCTTTTTTGCAGGGCTTCCCTTCCAACTCACTCCCTTTCTAGGATATGGCTTTCCTTTCAGACTCCGTTCTGCTACTAGGGAAAGAAAAATGGCTCCCCACCTCACTCATTCCCAGACTGAGGGTTATATGTCCTCATATATTCATAAAGAAATGAGTCTGGGAATCCATTTGGTCTCAGATTCTTTCATCAGCCTGTGTAACACCCCCTCTAATTAAACATTTGTGTTTGCAGCTTGGGATCTTAGAGAGCGGCTGTTTGCTTGGGATCTTAGAGAGCGGCTGTTTCCTTGGGATCTAGAAATACCCCTGTGAATGGTTACATCTACTAAGGAAGTTCATGTGTCCCCATCAGTGTGCTTCCTGTTAGTAATCAGCTCTTAGCAAAGGCATTTGTTAAGGTGGTATAGTAAGAACACTTGCTACATAACATTACTTCCCAAAATCTGAGGTGTATTGTCCTATAAACATACAGTGACAAAGGGAAGTATGAGTTTCAAACTCGAATATAGTGACTATGAGATATAAATATAGGATTTACGTGTGGCAAAAAAAAAGCTCACAACTTCTGCTATTGTAGAGTATAAAAGCCCTTTCTCTCTTCATAGACCCTTTATAGAGCTCCACTTTGGTACAACATCTCAGCAGGGATGCTATGATCCGATCCTCCCATAATCTCACTCTCAATTACCAGGGTTAGCTCCTTGAAGTTGCTTTCTCTCTCAGTTGACTATTTGTCTGTATCTATTCTCTACTGAATGCTGTTTCTCTCACTGAGCTGTGCTAAGTAGCTAGGTAGAGGATAGATTGAGGGACTTGGGTTCCAGCAAACTGAAGTTCATATCCTGCTTCAAACATTTACTAGCTAGGTGATTTTAGGCAAGTCTTTACCTCTATCTGCCTCAGTTTCTCATCTGCACAATGAGACTAATAATAGCATTCATTTCCCATGGTTGTCGTGAGGATCAAATGAAGTGATATTTGTATGGCATTTTATTTTTGTTTGCTTATTTTAATATATGTGTGTATTATACATTTGTAATATATATGTAACATAGACACATATACACATTTATTTAGCAAAGTAAAAAAATTAATGTTCATTTTTTTAAACTTTAAATTATAAATTCTTTACCTTCCTAACTTCCATAACTACTTCTCGAGAAGGTAAGCAATTTTATATAGAACATACATGTACTGTTATGCAAAACATATTTCTATATTAGTAATTTAGGGAAAGAAAACCCAGACCCCCCCCAAATATTAAGTTAAAAAATATGCTTCAATTGGCCTTCAGATTCCATCAGTTATTTCTCTGAAGGTGGAGAGAATTTTTCATTAATTATGTACAGCATTTTGGAAACCTTAAAGTGCTTATATAGATGCGGTGGTGATGCTGTTACTGGTCCAGTAGTTTCAATGACATGAATTACAAGAAATGAAGTAAAGAGAAAATTCTCCCTTCCCTTGATGCCTTCTGGTACAGAAGAAGCTACTACCTCCAACCCTCCAACCTGAGTTCCTCACTGCCAGATATAGTCCCAAGGAACCAGCCATAAAGATTTTTTAAGGATGTGGTATAAGATGCCTTCATCCAATAGTCAAGTACCCATAATCCTCTTGATTGATTAAGGAATGGCTTTTCCCATTGCTGTCATGTAGGAAAGCTCCACAACACCTCCTTTACACTTTATGATTACATTCTTGGCCTTCTGTAACCACATCACTGTTGCAGAGGGAAATTCCCTCCCTTAACACTTGTAAAAGTCCAGTATGGGTTCTCCCATTTTGCTTGTGCTCGATAATTCCAAGCCTCCAGCCTTGCTCAGTTAGACAAGATATCTGTCTCCTTCTGGGAAAAAAGAATCCACCCCCATCTCTCAATCTACATCTGTAAGCATTAAGCAAAATGCAACACATAGTTCAGGATTTCTCTTGGCCAACAGGGTGGGACCATATGTTAAAAACGGAGGCATACACGTATGAATTTAGGAAAAAGAATAATGCTTCCAAATTCCTAGCTACCCTTTTTTTAAAAGTCAAAACAGCGTGATGGGGAGCAGAAAGTGAAAGGATTTGCTAGAGCCAGAGAAACTCGATTTTCCCAGGAGTGAGGGGGGAAAGAGAGTTTCCCTGTCTCTATTCCTTGACTGTGCTTGGTCAGCAATGAAAATTCTGTCCCATTCAAAGTTTGAGCTCAAATCACTGTCCATCACTCCGCTCCAGGAATCGTCTCCGCTGCTCATTCTGCATCAACGTCCAGAAGCTCAGCATGGCTTCTCTCTGACATCTTCCTCCTGTAACTCACTTGTGCTGGCTTCCTGCTTCTTGGAACCTGCTTGCTTGTGATGGAAACCCTACCCTTTCCAAAGTTAGGGGCAGTGACACTATAGATAGGCCATCTCCAGGTTAAGTCCAAAGCCATAAGAACTTGGGGTATGCTGGATAGATGATTTCAACCAGTAGGAAACTCCCTAGCTCCCCTGATCCATGGCCAAGACTCTGTGAGTGGAGGCCCCAAAAGACAGAACTACTTTGGTGACCTTAGAGAGAACAGTAATCTTATTTTTTTTTGTTTTATCTATTTGTTTATTTATTTTTAATTTTCCATGGTACTTTTTTATTATTATTATAGCATTTTATTTACAAGATATGGGTAATTTTTCAGCATTGACCCTTGCAAAACCTTTTGTTCCAACTTTTCCCCTCCTTCCCCCCAGCCTCTCCCCTAGATGGCAGGTAGACCCATACATGTTAAATATGTTAAAGTATATGGAGAACAGTAATCTTAAAAAGAACTGTTTCAGTTAAGTGATGGAAGATTGGAAGTTAGATTTCTTTTACTTTTTAATTATTTTTTTTCAATTAACATTTACCCTCTCTACCTTTTATCTCCCTTCTCTTACCAAAGAAAAAGAAAAGCAAAACCTCTGAAACAAAAATGCACAATTACACAAAATGAATTCCCACGTTGGTCACTTCCAAATGTCTGTATCATTCTGCTTTTCAAGTCCATCTTCTCTCTGTCAGGAGGTGGAAATATTTTTGTTCATTGGTCTTTTGGAATCGTATTTGATCGACGCATTGATCAGCGTTCTCTAGTCATTCTAAATTGTCTTTATAAAATTAGTTGTATAAATAGTTTTCCTGGTTTTGCTTCCTTCACTCAGCATTGGTTCATACAAAAGGAACCCAGATTTTAAGGAGATAAGAAGTGAATAGAAAGTGAGGAAAGGTAGGCATTGAGTGTGGCAATTGTTTGTTTTTTTCTAGGAGTTTGCAGTGAAAGGAAAAAGAGATATAGAATGAGATTTTTTTTCTTTTTTGCTGAGGCAATTGGAGTTAAGTGACTTGCCCAGAGCCACACAGCTAATAAGTGTTAAATGTCTGAGGCTGGATTTGAACTTGACTCCTGCTGATTCCAGAGTCAGTATTCTATCTACTATTCTATCTAGCTGCCCCTAGAATGATATCTTGATGGGACGGCAGGGTCAAGTAAAGATTTTTTTAAGGATGGGGGAGACCTGGCCATGTTTGTACGTAATAATAGCTAACATTTATATAGAATGTTTACTATGTGCCAGGCACTGTGCTAAGCACTTTAGAATTATTATCTACTTTGGCCCTCGCAACAACCCTGAGAGGCAGGTGCCATTATTATTCCCATTTCACAAATGGGAAAACTGAAATAAAGTGATTTGCCCAATGTCACACAGCTGGTCTGAGTTTGGATTTGAACTCAGGTCCTCCCAACTTCAGACACAGAGCTCTGTGTACTATGCCACCTAGCTTACTGTAGTTACAGGGAAGGAGTCAGTGGATAAGGAAAGTTTAGAGATGGGGGGAGAGTGGAAGGGAGGGAGAGGTGATCAAAAGACTTAGCTTCTGGAGGAGAGAAGAATGAATGGGATCAAGGGGGGAAGCTATGAAGTTGACCTTAGCAGTGACAGGAGATAACACTTTGTCAGACATTGGAGCAAAGGAGAAGTGAATATGGGAGTGGTTAATGTACAGAGGTTTGAAGGACAGAAAGGGAGAAAAGAGAAAGTACGGGGTGAATCCCCTCCACTTTACCAGCAAAGTAGAAGATATGTTCCTCTGCTGAGAAAGAAGGGGATTATGATGTGGGAGACATTAGGAGAGGTTTGTGGAGGGAGAGTCAGATTAGGGAAAAACCATAAAATTGCCTCATAACAGTAAGAGCCCAGTAGAGATTGGATGGAATAAATTTGGAAGGGACCCAGTCTATTGGCTCCTTGGTTGTCTCTTCCTCCAGAAATTCGGTTCATTTCCATTTCAGTCACTTGTTAAATAATCACAGTGGTGGAGGGTATAGGATGGAGAAATGCAACCTTCCTTACTCCTCTACCTTTACCAGTCAGTGTATTCCATGGACATTTCTAGGGACAGTGCACTGGTCCTGCAAAAGGTTTTTGCTCAAAGGGAGGACTGGGTTCAGAATTAAAACTATACAAACTCTAAGCCAAACTATATAAACTCAAGACATGTTCAATTAAGGATCATGTGGCTGATTGTTCCGTCCTGGGGGTTTTGAAGCATATATCTCCTCACATCCAATTCCAGGGATCCAGCTGTGACCAAATGTTTCATTTATGTGTCATGAAGCTGTGGCTGATACCATGTGGTTCTGATACAAGGCTGGATGCTAATATTGTCTGCACTGAACAATCAACAACCTTCCTTAGATGGTCTTTTTAAAAAATTTCCATTGATATCTTCTGTTTTTACAGTATCTATATTTTCCAATATATCTCTACTCTTTCCCCTGCCCAGAGAGCCAGCCCTTATAACAAAGAAGGAATACTCCAATAGATGTTGCCTCCCAGTATACAGATCATAGTCTATCCATGTCTGTCCATCTGGATGGGACTCTTGTCCACTTCTTCACCAAAGTTTGCCGCAGGAAATTCACCCAATGTGCCAGAAGCTTTCCCGTAGTTTCACTGAGAGGGTACCAGTGAAGCTTTGTTTTCAAAGAATTATATAGACCAAAAGAGAAGATGAACTACTTATATGAGTAAAAAAAAAAAGAACTAAAAAAGGAGGAAATAGTTCAGTAAAACTAACCAACATGCCCACTAAATTTGACATCATGTTTGGTTTTCCACATATTGTTGCTTTTCTTCTCTGAAGAAGAAAAATAAAAGAGGGAATTCTCATAGGGCATTCTCATATCTTTCCTTTGAGGAAAAGGTTCATCATTATCGTTTCACAGTTTCAATTGTGTTTCAATTGTGCTGATGTTATTGTTGAGTTCATTATATATATATTGTTTTTCTGGTTCTGCTTATTCACTTTGCATCAATTTGTATAAGTCTTCCTAAGTTTCTTTTGGTATACATTGTTTCTCAGAGAACAGGAACATCCCATTATATTCATATCATGACTTATTTAGCCATTTCCCAATCAATGGGCATCTACCTTCTAGTTATTCACTACTACAAAAAAAAAATAATGCTAGAAAAATCAAAGTGTATTGGAATTATTTTTTTTAACCATTGACCTCCTTGGGGTATTCCAGAGCTTTGATCTCTGGGTCAAAGGCTATGGATATTCTCCTCCCTTTCTCACCATCATTAAAAATTGTTTTCCAAATAGTTGGACCAGTTTGCTTTAACAATGGTAGGTTAGTAGACCTTCTATGGATTCTGCCACTGCCAAAGTATGAGTAGCTACTACCAATTTCCAAAACTTGTAGTATTGCAAGAAACTTTCTGAATGAAACATATCCCAGTGAAGTGGAAAATACACCAGATTTGGAGCAAAAGGACTTGGGTTCAAATATTGCCTCTGACAACTACTCCCTGTGTGACTTTGGGCAAATTATTTCCATCTCTGAGTCTCAAGGTTTTCTTTTTAATCTATAAATGGAAATGTTGGACTGAATGATCCTTAAGGTCCTTTCTGGCTTCAAATTTATGATCCCAGGAACCCTCTGCCCTTTGTTCCAGTGGATAGGTTGTGGCTGAATGAGGAAACACCCCAACAATGCTATGAAGCCAGATGCCTTTTTTGCCACATTTACACAACAGAATTGGACATTCAGCCAACCAGAGCTTGTTTGCAGAACAATGAAGAGCTAGTCTGGTTCCCAGCTGGAGATAGGAGTGTTGTCAGCAAGCCTGTTTTGTCATCCAAACAGGATGTGAGGCAAACTTGGGTATTGCTCTGGCTCTCCAAGTGGATAGCCATCACCCATGGAAAGCCTCCACACAACTCTGACAATCAAAGCTTTTGGCAGGGTTTTCTACCAGCTCCCGAAATGACTTAGGGTGTGATGGGTACCATGTTGGATTTGTAGTATGGAAGACGTGCATTCAAATCCAGGTTCAGTTAATACTATCTATGCAACACTGAAACATTCATTTAATTTCTCTGGGATTGAACTTGGGTTGAACTTGATTTCTAAGGTCCCTTCTCTCTCTAAATCTATGATCCTTGACTTGGGACTCATCAGATGTCTTTTCTGTCTCTGGACAGAATCTTTCTTGATAGGAAATTCTAGCAATGAGTTGTTCTAGCCCCTGAGCCATGGAGCTCTGTGGGGTGGAGCTCAGGTAAAAATTAGGTGGTTGAAAGGGTCACCATAAGTTCAGATGGGTTCCAGTGGAAGCAATTTCACTCATCTCCAATTGTATTGATTTTGTCTGAGTTGAATCTCAAATTGTGGCTTGCCAGAGCTAGAAAATTCATCACCAAGTCATCAGCCACCTACTAGCCTCTTTGTACTTTTCGAGCCTGGGACACAGAAAGTAGATTCAGTCTGTTACTAGGACCATCGAAGACTTTCCAGTAAAGTAGAGGCTACCAACGCTCCATTGGTACGGCCTCTGAAGCAAAAAGATGAGACTCCATGGCAGGGCTTTGTGGAAGACATGGTGAGAATACCCTCAGCTCTACTGATACTCTCATGACTCCAGAGAACCCCCACATTGGTGAACTGCCCTGTGGAGAACTGATGGGACAAGGCATCAAGAGTCAAAAGGATGAGCAGGAAGAGATGTGACGCCATATGTATCATTGGAGAACACTTCCTCGAGCATGTGAGCAAACCTTAGCCCTCTTTGATAGGGAAGCTCTGCCCGGGTCTGGCTCAGCTTACCAGGAATGATCCCCCCCCTACTCCAACCAGAAGGGAGCCCACCTCCTACTAACATGACCTAGAATATCATTGGATGCCCTAGCCCAGGGGAAAGAAATTTAAGGCCCTTCCTTTGACCCTCTAGGGCAACCTCCAAGTATGGTGCATGGAGCAGATTGGCCACTATAAATAGAACAGTCTCTCTATCTTCAAGTTCCTGATTGTGATTTGGGGGAGTGAGATCGATTCCATTATTAAAGCAAGGAGGGAACTGCACACAAAGCCAACAGCCAATTTCAAATGTAATGACCAAAGCGGAGGGAACTGAGTTAAAGCTAATTTCGGGAACCAACTGAAATGAATGGAAGTTAAAATAGAGGCACTGCACTAAGGGGATTCAGGCAACACTCATTTTATCTCTGGTGAGAGGTAGCACGCTGCAGTGGGGAGAGGGCTGGCCTTGGAGCCAGGCAGACCTGGGTTCAAGTTCCAATTCTCATGCATGCTGACCATGTGACCACAGACAAGCAGACGCTCTCTTAATGCCCCAGGCAAGGGATCCTAAGTTACAGACTGGTTGCCAATTTGCTCTAGTAGAGTTTCCTCATCCAGTTTTCCCTATACCAATGAAATCATAGATTTGGAGGGAGGGGGTGGGAGGAGAGTCAAATGCAAAATATAGAGTTCGGTTTCATAGCTCCCTCTTTCTTCTCCCCACCCCATCTCCCCCACCCAAATGGGACAATTCACATCTTTACTAATATAAGAACAGAAGAGCAATGTGTCTATCCTCATCGGCTCTACTTTCTCACCCCCGCTTCCTTCTTGGCCCCTTTCAGTCCCGCTCCCATCTCTCCCCAGCCCATGACCAAAGCTGCTTTCTCCAAAGTCCCCAAAGATGTCTAGCTTGTGAAAAAAAATGGACTTGTCCTAGTCCTCATCCTTCTTGGCCCATCTATAGCATTTAACTCTGTTGATCACCCTCTCCACTCTGGCTTTTTCTGAACCACCATTCTCTCCCGGTTCTCCCCTTACCTCTCCAACAAAGCTCCTTCGGCTCTGCTTCTTCAAGGTCACACCCATTAACTATGGATGTCTCCCAAAACTCTGTCTTGGGCTCTCACTTCTCTCTCTCATCAGTTATCACTGCTTTAGTGTGGTTCTTTTCCCATCTGTCTGCTCAATCTCAACCTCCTTTGCTAGATCATCATTTATGTCCCCAGTGCTGTCCCAGGACCCCTTCTCTCCTGTCTTGTCTCTTGGTGTGTCTCTTGGTGACCTCATCAGCTCACAAGAGTTCAAGCAATCATATTTACAGAGATGACCCTCAGGTAGATATACCCAACCCCAGTCTCTCTCCTGAGTTCAAATGTCACATCACCAAAATGTCCAATGGACATAGCAAACTGGAGGTCCCAAAAGCATTGAACATATCCAAAACTGAACTCCCATTCATTCTCCAGAAATCCAACCATCCCCCAAACCTCCCTATGTCTGTCAAAGGTAGTACTATCCCCCTTCCAGTCACTCCCATCATATTAGAGCCACCTTTCACTTTTCACTCTCATTTAGCACATCCACCCACCCCCATCTCACTAATTAGTGAGCACGTCTTATCCATTCTCTCCTCTGGTTTCAACCGACCCTTGATTCCTACTCATACCATAACCATTTGCCTAGACTGTTACGATAGCTTCCTAATTGATATCTTTGCCTCCAGTTTCTCCTTTTCCTAATCCGTCCTCCATCCAATGGCAAAAGCAACATTCTTAAAGTCCAGATCTGACAACAGCACTCCCCAACTCAATAAATTGCTGGGGCTTCCTATTGCTTCTAGGCCAAAATACAAATTACCCTGTTTTGATATTCAATGCCCTCCACAATCTGACTCAGACCTTTCTTTCTAAGTTAAGTATATATTACTCCCCTTCACGCACTCTACATTACAGATAAACCCACTTACTCGTGCTTCCCCCATAGAGAATATTCTCTCTCCCGTCTTTGTACAGAGCATCCTCCATATCCGAAACATTCTGACCCACATCCACTTCTCGGGACTCTTAGTTCCTTCCGTGCTATACCAGGCCTCTTCTGATCCAAGGTGGTGAAATGGATAGCACGCTGGACTTGAAGCCCAAAAGACCTGAATTCAAATCCTAGTTAGATGACCCTGGACATGTTATCTGTCTTTTACAGGCTCAGTTTACTGTTTTCTCACTGGTAAAATGAGGATAATACTGCCTCCTAAAATTGTTGTGAGGATCAAATGAGTTAACAAATATAAAGAACTTTGCAAACCTTAGAGCACTATATAAATGTTAGCTATTATTATTTTAATTTTAATTTTTCTTACTATTATTATTCTCAAAATTGTTAGCAGCCCCCCCCCTCACTTTGGTTTTAATCAGCTACTTGAATCTTGCCATTTATGAAAATCTATAAACCTATTCTTTGCAAATGTCAATATTGTAGGAAATCTGACTTCCTTGATAATAAATTTCTGTAAAGATATTAGATCCCGCTGGACTTTCCACTTATCTTGGCAAAGTGGACTTCAGAGGATCAGAGGAAATATCGTTTAGGGGATTTGGTGTTTCTCTTGGTTAAAGACTTCCCTTAATTTCCATATTTATGTTTTTAAATCTTCAAGGACCATGTAGAGTCTGGTAATGAATTACAAGGGCAGTAATTGAAGCCAAGCTTCCCAGCTTTACCCTCTCTCATTCACAATTTTCTAAACTAAAAGATAGGACTAGACTTGTCGTTTTCATTCAAGTACTGACTCCAGATAAGGAAACTCTAACGATGAAGGGTGGCCCCAGTTCTATGTCTGAGAGGCTTGGAGATACTTGGGAGAGCTGAGAGCTTAAATGACTTGCCCAATCACATAGCCAGTATGTTTCAGAAGCAGGATTCAAAGCCAAGACTTGCAGCCGGCTCTCTAGCCTCTCTCCTAGAGGAAAGTATCATGATAAAGCCTCCAGGGAAGACCTCAAGTTCTCCAAGGTTAGCTAGGACTTAATGGGATTATGGCAATGTACACCTTTGTCTACATACATATGAAGGGAAATGGGCATGTGCCTCACTGTCTTGCTTAGTGTTAGCCAGAACGCCCTCCTTGGTTCCCGGTGATGTACCTCGAAGAGATGGATATGGAAGCTTCCTGCTGGATGGGCTCTAAAAACAAATATGGCAGGTATATGATTGCTTGCCTTCTTCGGTCTCCCTCTTTGCCTTGTCTTCTGAAGGAGGGAGAGGGAGATGCTAATTTCTCCTATCACCTCCCAGGGCCAGTGACCTGAGAAAGAAGCTCACGGGCCTTGAGGTCCTGGCCACCTCCTGCCTTCCAGTTCTCTTCACTATTCAATCGTCCTTTTTAATATAGTAAAAAAGGAGGAGAAGACTGTTCATAAAACTGAGTCTATCTATCCATAGTCCTTCACATCTGAAAAGAAGAAAAGTCTACAATTCTCAAGGACCAAGCTTGGTCATTAAACTTATGTAACATTCAGTTCAGGACAGCTAAGTGACCCTGCGGTGGATAAATCATCAGGAAGACCTGACTTCAAATGTGGCTTCATTCACTTACTAGCTGTATGACCCTGGGCAAGTTATTTAATCCAATTCATCTCAGTCTGGAAAATGAGCTGGAGATGGAAATGGCCAGTTTCTTTGTCAAGGAGATCCCAAATGGGATCTTGAAAAGTCGAATATGATTGAACACTATTCCATTTCTTTCTTTTTTGTCTTTTCATTTACATAGTTTTAGTCATTATGTATATTATTTTCTTGATTTTGCTCACTTCGTTCTGCATTAGTTCACATTAGTCTTGCCATACTTCTTCATAGTCTTCCTATTTTGTGGTATGGTAATATTCGCTGATATTCATGCGCCCAGATCTGTTTATCCATTCCCCAATGGGCAGTCATCGCCTTCATTTTCAGCACTTTAAACATTGCTGTAAATATTTCGGTGTCCGTGGGAACTTTCTGCCTTTGACTTCCTTGGGGTATACACCTAGCGAAATGATCTCTGGGTACAAATGAACACATTTTCAAATCCCTTTCATTTCTAAGAGTACCTCCACAAGGTAACTCTCACAAGTTACCTCGCACTCACTTTGCTTGCACTTTGGCTCGGTGCTATAAGACTTGCTCTATGAGATGCCATGGCCAGAGCCAGCTCTTCTTTAGATTTGCAGCCAGGGGAGGAGGAGGTTTCAATACATCCCACCTCATGGTGGCCATCATGGCTAGTGCTTGCCTAGCCTAGCCTGAAACAGAAATTCAAGTCCTTGGCTTCCTTCTTCTGCTTTGTGTTTCTTTTCTCTAAGCATAGGTGACTGAAAAGTAATCCCGAGAGATGGATGATTCCAGTCATGGTGGAATTGAAAGATTGGGAGTGAATGCTAGTGGTCCAGGAGGAGGTGCTTTTCGCTTCTTGCTATCATGCTGCTTCTCAGTGGGAAAGATGATTCCTACCAGGAGGGCGCTACGGCTTAAAGGACAAAGGATGTTCAAGTCATGCTCTGGCTTGTCAGGAGATTCAGACTCGTAAGTTGAATGGACAGCCCAGACCAGAGGTGAAAAGGGAAATCCGTGTTGAACATTCCTACAAGAGTCTTTGCCTCCCAGGAGATTATAATAGGCCACAGGTTATCGTTTCGTGCTTTAAGTCGTTGTTAATGCACTTAGGTGTTCGTTCTATATTAATGTGTAAGTACCCCTGTGTTTCAAACATTTCTTCTGTATGTTATGTAGGAGATGAAGAGCTACCCCATACCTGATGTTTGCCACAGACATGGAACACTTTTTCTAGACTCTGTTATTGATCTTTTATTCAGAGGAGACCCTAGATAACGAATCACATCTAAACTTTGCTTACGAGATATTTCCCAGAATTCCTGGCCATGAGCAGTGAGCTAGAGAATGCAGGAAAAACATGTCCGATCAAGTAGATCAGGCTCCACTGTTTTAGAGGCCAGTCTTTCCCCAGAAACAAGCTTGATCTGTTGAGTCCAGAGCCCATTTTCTGGGAGTTCTCCCCTACACCCAGCCCCTCAAACATATATGACCTAAGTCTGAATGTTTTGTTATCTTAGTCCCTGCCTGATGCTCCTGAGATGAGCTAGCCAGTGTTATCCTCTCAATCAGAGAGGCTTTGAACAGCCTGTCTTATTTCAAGACAATTGCTACTATAACACCAGCTCCTAAATGAATTGATACTAAGCGATACAAGTCACTGCAGACTACGATGCAATGTTGCATCACGGAACCAAATTATGCAGAACCCTTTGCTCTGAATGGAAAGGGGAGCTCTAACTGACAGAGGGTGATGAGGGGCCCCTCGAGTCTGAGGAGCTGCTCCCTCTGCCTCTGTAAGAGTATCCTCTGCTCAGGGGGTCAAGGGGCTGCTGGTTCTGCTGGGAAAATAAAAACTGACACCCCCCCCCTTACCACCACTTTTTCCCTCCTTCCCCTTCTCTACCTAAAGAAGGACTGGGCCCAAATGGAACCCTTACTTGCAGAACCATCTCCCCAAAGAAATCGGGGAGAGGGGAACCCATTGGAGGGATACTAACAGGGCAAGATTCAGAGAATGATAGGAGCCAGTCCTAACAGAGGAGCAGCAGCAGCAGTTTTCTGGAAGGAAGAAGAGTCAGGGAAACCCAGTGTATACCCCCACATCCCCTCTTTGCTTCCCAGCTTCCAAATTGTGGCTACTGCTGCTCACTTTAGCCTGGTCAGCAGCAGAATTGTCTCAGTTTCTCCTTCCTTGTGGGCTTCTTATTGCTTCCTCTCACTGGGGCCCTGAACTTTTGGTGCTAGAGCTCTCTCTGTCCCTGTCTCTCTGTCCCTATTTCTCTGTCTTGGTCTCTGTCTCTCTCTCACTTTTTCTCTCTTCCTTCCTCTTTCTTTTTCTCTCCCCTCCTTCTTCCCTCCTTTATTCCTTCTTTTCTTCCTTCCTTCCATTTGCTTTCTTCCTTCTTTCCTTTCTTCCATTTGCTTTCTTCCCTCCCTCCTTCCTTCCTTCTTTCCTTCCTTCCATTTTCTTTCTACCCTCCTTCCCTCCTTCCTTCCATTTGCTTCCTTCCTTCCTTCCTTCCCTCCTTCCTTCTGCTTGCTTCCTTCCTTCCTTCCCTCCTTCCTTCTGTTTGCTTCCTTCCTTTCTTTCTTTCTTCCTTCTTTTCTTCCTTCCTTCCTTCCTTCCTTCTCTCTCTCTCTCTCTCTCTCTCTCTCTCTCTCTCTCTCTCTCTCTCTCTCTCTCTCTCCTCTCCCCTCTCTTTCTTTCTTCTTTTCCCAGGCCCTTCTTCCCTTGCTTGGCCTCCCCTAGAGCAGAACGGCTGTCTGGTTACGGACAACAACGTGGCAAATCATGCTCTGGGGCTCAGGGCTGAGGCCCAGCTGGAGGTGCTGGCTCTGACCTACTTGGGATGCTTTATGTGAAGCTCCAAGTTTTTTGAAAGAAAAGGATGAAATTGCCCCAAAAACTTTCTAGAAGTAAGTGGATCAGGGGCCTCCTCAGGCTTTGGAAAAAAACTCTGTTTCCTTCGGGCAGCAGAACTCAGTGTGGGCCACTCCAATCCTCCCCACCCCAGCCCAGCCCTGGCCAAAGGGACGTTCCCCTCCAAGCAGCCAAAGCAAACTGCTGCTAAGGCCATCTCTCTCTGTCTCTCTGTGTGTGTGTGTGTGTGTGTGTGTGTGTGTGTGTGTGTGTGTGTGTGACAGAGAGAGACAGAGACAGAGAGAAAGAGAGAGACAAAGAAAAAGAGAGAGAGAGAGAGAGAGAGCACACAGAGTGAAAACGAGAGGGGGAAAAGAAGGAAGGAGGGACAGAGAGAAAGAAAGATGGAGGGGAGGAGAGAAAGAGGGATAAGGGAAGAGAGAAAAAAACAAACAGGTTAGAAAGGAAAGAGATAGACAAAGGGGGGAGGAAAGAGGGAGGGAAGGAGAAAAAGAGGGAGAATGGGTGAGGAAAGGTGGGAAAGGAAGAGACAGATGGAAAGAAGCAGGAAGAGAAAAAGAAATAGAGGAGAAAAGAGGGTGACAAGAAAGGAGAAGTAAAGAAGTGAACAAATATTTATTAAGCACCTACTATGTGCCAGGTACTGTGCTAAGTTCTTTTTATTTCATTTGAGAGAAAGAGGAAGAGAGGAGCCAGGGAGAGAAATGGAGAGAGAAAGGCAGTGAAAAGATCCCTGACCTCTTCCTAGTTTAAATCTCACTTCTTCCATGTGTGAGACTTTGGGCATGTCATTTCCTCTCCCTTAAGCCTCAGTTTCCTTCTCAGCAAAATGAAGGAATTGGACTAAATGGCCTCTGAAGTCCCTTGTGCTCTGATTCTATAAAGGTACACAGAGGAAGAAAAAGGAGAAATGTTTCTTTTCTTAGACCCAGTGTGATCCCCAGGTGGAAGCAAGGGGGATATTTCATGCAAATCATTTAGACAGCTTCTTCAGTGAGGATAGAGAGTTGGTCTCCCAGTACTGGGTTCAAATGCCAACATCTGCCTGGGAAGGTCGCTTTGAGGCAGCTAGAGATTGCATGCTGGATGGAGCCCTGGATCTGGACTCAAGAAACATCTTTGTTCAAATCATCCCTCAGAAATTTACAAGCTGTATGACCCTGGGGACGTCAATTAATATCAGTCTGCTTCGATTTCCTCATCTGTAAAATAGGAAACATAATCAAAGAGTTGTTGCGAAAATCAAATAAGAAAATATTTGTCTGAGTGGCTGCCCATCAGTTGGAGAATGGCTGAATAAATTATGGTACATGAAGGCAATGGAATACTATTGTTCTGTAAGAAATGACCAGCAGGATGAATACAGAGAGGCCTGGAGAGACTTACAGGAACTGATGCTGAGGCAAATGAGCAGAACCAGGAGATCATTGTACACGGCAACAGCAAGATTATACGATGATCAATTCTATGCATGTGACTTTTCAACAATGAAAGGATTCAGACCAGTTCCACTTGTGCAGTGATGAAGAGAGCCATGGACCCCCAGAGAGAGGACTGTGGGAACTGAGTGAGGACCACAATATAGCATTCTCACTCTCTCTATTGTTATTTGCTTGCATTTTTATTTTCTTTCTCCGTTTTTCTTTTTCTTCCTTCTTGATCTGATTTTTCTTGTGCAGCAAAATAACTGTATAAACATGTAGACATATATTGGATCTAACATGTATTTCGACGTATTTAACCTATATGGGGCTACCTGCCATCTAGGGGAGGAGGTGGGGGAAGGAGGAGAAAATTTGGAACAGAAGGTTTTGTGAGGGTCAACGTTGGAAAAATTACCCAGGCATGTGTTTTGTAAATAAAAAGCTATAATTAAAAAGATAAACACACAAAAAGAAACTATTTGTAAAAAGCACTTAGCACTGTCTCTGGCACACAGTAGCTGCTATAGAAATGCTAATTCCCTTGCCCTTCCCATTACTATTATTTAGCCTCTTGGTGCTCTAGATAACCAACTCTCTAAAAATGAGATGTAAATAAAGTACCTATCCCCATTGGTACAGAGAGTTTCCTCCCCTAGACATTATGCCAATGAAATCACAGGTACCGTTGCTGGTCCCAAAGTTTTTTACTCTTCGACAACAGAGATACAGGAAGAACTTGCCAAAGTCACCCAGCTAGCTTGTGCTCATCATTGCGCTGCTCTTTGCCTCATTTTCCCCCAACTGTAAAATCTCTGTCTCTCCTTGTCTCCCTGTATGTCTCTGTCTCTGTCTCTCTCTTTGTGTCTCTGTCTCTGTCTCTCCTAATTGCCAATCAAAGAAATAGCAATAAATCGGCTCTGCCTTCCTCTCTGGAGAGTGTATGATGTTCCTCTTTTTGCCCAGGCCAGGTGACTGCTATCTTTGCCCAAAGTGCCAGGTGATTTCTGTCCTAGGCAAAAGGGCTAGAGCAGGGGTTCTCAAACCTTTGGCCTCAGGACCTATTGACAAAATTTTTGAACACCTCTGACCCAGGTCTTTTGTTTATGTGGGTTATATCTGGCCACATAAATTAAAATATTTTAATACTATAAGAATGTTTTCAAGTTTATGGATCCCTGAAGGGTCTTGAAGATCCCTGACTATACTTTGAGAAGGACTGGGCTACAGGATTATCGTACCTCTCCAAGTTAGGGAATAGAATGAAGTGATTCCTTAATCAAATGGAAGAAAGTCTTTTAGGAAAAAACATTGGAGGGGATACGACCAGGCAGGGAGGAATCCTGAGCTGTGTCAGAAGAATGGAGGGGGAGGGAACAGCAAAAGATGGGACCAGAATGGGAATCCTTGTATACTTAGAGTTAAGTAAAAGATAGTAGCCCCTTCCCATGGAAGAAAAAGCTAAACCCCCTGAAGAGGAAGCAATTGTCCTCCAAAGAATGATGAGTTGGAGCTGTAGATGCTTTCAAGTGACAAAGGATCCGATAGAGGTCAGAGGGAAAAGGTGAAGAGTAGTGTTTGGCAGGTCCCTGTGGAAACAGGTCACCGAATTAGAGAATTTAGAGGGGGAAGGGGCCTCAGAAACCATGTAGTCCGACCCATAATCAAAAGTTAGCCTCCTTAAAACACTTTTGGCACGCGATCTACCAACCTCTGTTCAGCAACCTCCAATGCGGCCCATTGTACTTCTAGGTACCTCTGATCATCAGAAAGTGTCTCTTGGCATTAAGCCTCAACTTGCCTCCTTGAAATTTCTCCCTATTGGTCCTGGTCCTGCCCTCTGGGGACAAACAAAATAAATCTCACCTCTTTCCCACAAGACAGGCCATCAGATCATGAGGTCAGTTGTCTGCCCTGGTCACAAATCCACAATATTACAGAAAACTTTCTCAAACTGATCAAGCTTAATGACTACACCCTCTTAAATCCACATTTATACAAATGATATTGCTGGAAGGAGCCTAGAAAGCATTGCGAGGGATTATGAAGACTAGACATGGAACTGAAGATTTTAGGGGAGCAGATGGTTTTTTCAGCAACACTGTTGATTGAAGGCAGTGATATCTTAAGAGAATGGAAAATTGGAGAAGTGGATAGTTGGTGAAGAACAGCTCTTTTGAGAACAGGATTTCTGCTCTGTAACTTGCACCTTAAAAAAAGTCAAAATCTGTAATTACCCATAGTCATCATTGTGATCCATAAGGCTTTAAACTGAAAGAGAGGAAGAGAGAAAATAGTTGAACATATCCCCCAAACTACACATACAGTAACAACTCCAGCATAAAAAGATCAAGGAATATCCCCAGTCATTCACAGGATAGTTCGTTGTCTGGCAGCTATCAGGACCATTAACTATAGAATTCATCCACCTGAGCTAGTCTTTGTGCTTGGACCTTTAGAAGGAGATGGGGAAAGAGATACTAAAGAAGGGAAAGGGACCTGTATGTGCCAAAATGTTTGTGGCAGCCCTGTTTGTAGTGACTAGAAACTGGAAAATGAATGGATGCCCATCCATTGGAGAATGGTTGGGTAAATTATGGTCTATGAATGTTATGGAATATTATTGTTCTGTAAGAAATGACCAGCAGGATGAATACAGAGAGGCCTGGAGAGACTGACACGAACTGATGCTAAGTGAGATGAGCAGAACCAGGAGATCATTATAGACCTCAACCATGATACTGTATGAGGATGTATTCTGATGGAAGTGGATCTCTTGGATAAAGAGAGCTAATTCAGTTTCAATTGATCAAGGATGGATGGAAGCAGCTACACCCAAAGAAAGAACACTGGGAGATGAATATAAACTGCTTGCATTTTTGTTTTTCTTCCCGGGTTATTTATGCCTTCTGAATCCAATTCTCCCTGTGCAACAAGAGAACTGTTCGGTTCTGCACACATATATTATATCTAGGATATATTGTGATATATTTAACACATATAGGACTGCTTGCCATCTGGGGGAGGGGGTGGAGGGAGGGAGGGGAAAAATCGGAACAGAAGTGAGTGCAAGGAATAATGTAAAAAATTACCCAGGCATGGGTTCTGTCATTAAAAAGTTATTTAAAAAAAAAAAAAGAAGGAGATGGGGAGCAGTGACAGGAATAATGGTTATTCTGGACCTGATTCTGATCAACAAGAGAGAAATTGGTGGGAAGCAAATGTTCTCTTTTGGAATTCTTGCATAACATAACTTTTGGTTCCGAGCAGACTCTTCTAAGATGGCCTTTGATCTCCTCTGTATGCAGGAATGTGCTGGAATCAGCTCGTACTATCCCCAAAGAGCCCATAGTTCCATTTTTAGTGTCAGCATTTACACCTGAAAAAGTGAAAGTACCACGAGTCAGGATTTGATTTGATTGTTGATTATTTGGACTTCAGAAAGTGATGGAGAAAGATAATAATGAAGATTAACCTTTAAAATGTGCTGTGCCCTAATAGCAAAATTGTGCAATGATCAACTTAAATAGACTTAGAAGCTTTTCTTATCAATACAGTGATCCAAGACAATTCCAAAAGAACCATGATAGAAAATGCTGTCCACAGCCAGAGTAACAACTAGGGAGTCCGCATGAGAATCAAAACAGGCGATTTGGGGTTTTGTTTTTTCATTCTCATGCTTTTTCCCTTTTGTTCTGATTCTTCTTTCATGACATGACTAATGTGAAAAAAAATGTGGACTATGATGTTATATGGATAACCTAGAGTGCAGTGCTTGCCGTCTTGGATAGAGAAGAGGGAGGAAGAAGAAAATTAGAACTCAAAATCTCATCAAAGTGAATGTTGAAGGCAAAAAAGTGGGCTTTTTATATTTTTTCAGAACAGTCCATTATTAACATTTACCAACACAGCCCTATATATGTATATACATATATATATATATGTATATACATATATAAATATACATATTACATATGTGTGTATCGTACACAATCTTCCCCATTCAAATGTAAGCTCCCTAAGAGTAAAGACTGCTTTTGCTTTTTCTTAGTATCCTCAGAATGGCACACAATGCTTAACCGCAGTAAGCACTTAATAATTGCTTGTTGACTGAGTGATTGGGCTTAATCTCGGGCTTTCTCAATAACCATGCCTTTGGACTTGTTCTCCCATCCAGGGTTTCCCCCAGGGAACATAAATATTTGGTTTCTGTCTAGGGCTCTACCAAAAAAAATGATAAGAGCACCTACTTCCAGTACCAGCACTCAAGCTAGCATTACATTGAACACAGGAAGGCTTAACATAACCTGATCTAGTACAATACAGAAAAAATTTACACCAGTGTCCATGGAAACAATTCTCCTTCTCTCTCTATTGGACTCCAGTCTCCCCAGGGGTTGTTCATAGTCCTCCAGATTCATCCTAAATACCACTCTCAAAGTGAGGCTCCCCTCCCCCCCAAGAGGAAAAGCCTTTCTGGTCACTAGAGTCCATTCTGCATCAGCAATCGCAATCAGTCCCACTGAAGTTGTGGCAAGAACTGAGCTTACTCCTCCACTGTGCAGTTCTCTCCTTGGCTCCGGCTCTCACTTGGTCTTGGAACTCCTTGGCTTGGTCCAGGAACTCAGATGTTGTTCTGTGACTTTGCTGTCATTCCGCTGCAGCTGGCTCGTGTTCCTGCAGCTCCCGGCTTGGCCCAGGAAACTCCCTGCTGCTCCGCCGTTGCCTCCATCTGCTGCCGTCTCTGTGGCCAGGTGGCTTGTGATATCCCCGATTCCCTGGAAGGGCCACAGGGTCAGGGGGCCATCCAGGAATCCCTTTTGGGAACCGAAGAGCATGTGACTCTGACCATCGCAGCTTTGCCTCTTGCCATGTCTCCCTCTCTAGCTCTTTAAGGCTCCCTTTTAAAGACTAAATCCAATGGCATCTCTTAGGAGATTCCTCATGTATGACTAGCCATGACTCAATCAATCATTCTTAATGTCACCACAACGAGCCAACAAGCACCAGAGCAACAGGAGTCCCATCGGTGCCAGGACAAAGGTCTCATCCGTGTTAGCCTTATTAACAAGGAGTTCCTCTTAACCAGACTCCTTCCGAGCAGACGCCCAACATGTGATGGAGCAATCCAGGAAAGTCAGGCGTCCATGCTAAACTTTGAGAGAGTTCATCTCTCGAGGGTTCGCAGAAAGTCTAGAGAGGAGCCCATGCCCTAAAATCACGTGGTAATCCAAATGAGATTTTGAAACAGCAGGCAGAAATAATGGCAGTGTGGGAACCCTGAAAGAGGGAGCTGTCTAAAGAGATTGATGTGGATGCACAGGTAGCTCACCTACTGACTTAAGATTTTAAAAACACATATACAAAAAAGGGTGGCAAGGGTAGACAGTAGAAGATAAACACAAAAGTATGTCCTGACCCTGTAAGAATAGCTTAGGAGATAAGGTTGGCAAGAAACGTTAAGACCCCCAAAGAGGGAGATAGATTTTTTAAGCTACTTTGTTCCTATATAGTTTGGAAAAGATTGTCTCTCGGGTCCTTTTTCCATTCTGAGATTCTCTGATTCCATAATCCAAGGGTATTAAAAAACTGGCATTTAAATATACACCATTGGCAATCTTTGAAAGATCACGGAAAACTCGAGGCGTTTCAGTGGACAAGAAAAGGGCAAATCCCTTCCTATTTTTGAAAACAAAGAGAATAGGGTCTGCGAGCTGTAAGCCAGGACATCTTCAAGTTCTGGCAAAAATCTACAATGCATTATTGAAGAGATATCAACATCTGAGGGAAGAAAGAGGAAGGATCAAAATCCAGAAAAAGCCGGTCATTCCGGAAGAATCTCACTTTCCTTTTTGATAATCTAGCAATATTGGGAGATCGAGGGAATAATGTAAATATATTTGATCTAGATTTCAGCAAATCGTTTGCCAAAGCCTCCATGTTATTCTTATGGACAAGAACTAGATTTGGGCATATAGTGCAACCCCTCTGGACTGGTTCGAGGTACCTGTGGGCGTGCACTCCCGATAAGATATCTCACAAGCCTCCACTGATGTCTTTGTCTTTAATAATCAGTCAGAGATCATAATTAGCACAAAATAAAGGCATTTACTGAAAACATATGGTAAAAACGGTGGCTACAAGACATCTCTCCCATAGACTTGGGTCATACCGTCCCATAAATATACACAGTCTCACTGAAAAGAGTGAACACAAACTTAAAAAACACAAGCACATAGGGAAAACCCATGTTCAAGGCAACTTATCTCTTCCTAACAGTAGGCGACCCATGTCTTTTTCTCTTCTTGTCCCGACTACTTTTGTATACCTGTTCTTCTCTGCAGCCGGATTGTCTGGGCCTACTCTCTGCTGAGTGCAGCATCTCCTATTGGTTGAGCTGCTGCAAGATGACGTTGCCAATTTGAGGGGGGGGGGACAGAAAAAGAGATGCAAAGAAAAAAGGCAAAAATCATCTTTTCATCATGAGCTGAGCTCTTCCCCCATAACTGGCTCTCTTTTCCACTGCCAGAGATGATTCTCTCTTGACTGACTGCAGTTGATTAATGAACTTCCTTGTACTTCCTAAAGGAGGTAAAGAAGTTTTAATACTTCTTTTACAATCTATGAATGACTATTCCCAGTTTTGTACATTCTGTGGTCTATAAATAGACCATTTAGAAGGTGAACCACTGACTTTTACTAGTCTGAAGAGCAGCTACTCAAAGTCTGAAAAGGATAAAACCTTCATACTTTATTTTCTCTGTTATCTGCCCCTCCCTTCCTATAATTTCAGAAAGTGTGTTGAGTGGATTCAGTTGATTAGGGATCACCTGGATAGCACCCTTTTCTCTATAATACATAGAATCAGGTGCATTTAATAACTTGCTGGATGACCAGAACTAAAGATTGGTTATTAATTGTTAGATGTCAACTTGGAAGGAAATCTGTAATGGAGTGTCCCCCAGGGGTCTATGTCTTGTCCTGTACCAAAATTTTGTTGATGACTTGGATAAAGGCTTCAAGACAGTGGATTTTAGTGGAATCAGTCCTGGAGTTAGAATCAAGAGAGCTGATTTTAAATCTCACCCCAACCTCTTACTGTGTAAACACAGGCAAATTTCTTCACCTCTCTGAACCTCAGTTCTTTCATCTATAAAATGAAAATAATACTTGCCTACCTCAGTGATCGTTGTGAGAAAAGTGTTTTGCAAACCTCAAAATTCTGTGAAAACGTGAATTATGATGATGATGATGACATACTTATCCAATTTGCAGATGACACAAAGCTGGGAAGGATAACTAACACATTGAACCACAGAGCCAGGAGCCAAAAGATCTTAGACAGCCTAGGGCAATGGGCCAAATCTACTATGATGAAATTTAATTTAATGCAATGTCTTACACTTGAGTTCCAAAACTCCACTTCACGAGTACTGGATGGTGCAATCATGGATAGAGCAATTTGTCTAAAAAGGATCGGGGGGGGTAGTTTAGAGGACTGGAGGCTCAATATGAGTCAATGGTGAAATATGGCAAGCAAGAGAGCCAAGATCATCTTCAGCTTGACTGGGACTGATTGTTCAGGCCTAAGGTAGGTGAGAATCCTGCTGGATTCTGCCCTAATTCAGACAATATCTGGACTATCGTGCCCTGTTTTGGGTGCCACTTTTTAGGAAAGATAAGCTAGAGAACCTTGGGAGAGGGACAAATGAGACTGCAAAGGGTCTCCAGTTCCAGTTCATAAGAATCCATACATAGAAGGGAAGACTTGGGGGGAACGCTGACTGAAGGGCCATTACATTTGTTCTATTGGGTCCCAGAGGGAAGAACTAAGAACACTGGGTAGAAGTTAGAAATGTTGTTGTGTATCCTTCATTCTTGAAGAGGACTAATGACAACAGGAGGGAGATGTGTTGACTTGCAAGCGAATTGGATTTAAGTGAGGCAGGGCTGTGCAGAGTCATCAACTTCACTCTCTCTTTCATGTTCATTGAAGTCCTGGGGCAAAACTTAAGTCAAGATGACTGGCAATGACCTCAGATGCAGTGGGAAACCTTGGTCTTTTTGGTTTAAGATCATTTTGTCTGAGGGAACACCCATTGGGTGATTTAGGACTTGGTAAGAAATGAGACAAAAGATAGATCGAAGATTGAACCCCGATGTTTGGAGCTGTCCAAAAATGGAATGGACTGCTTCAGGATGGCCACCTGTCAGGTGTTTCACAGAGGGATTCTTAGTCAGGTGACTGTTGGACTAGTGGCCAATGGCAAACTGTGCCTGGTAGCCGTGTGTATTTTTAGCCAGGCTGTCCCTTTATAGAAGGACATAAGGTAGTTACTTCTTAAGGGTGATGAGAAAAGCAAGAGACATATCCTGACTGTCATCACCCTGGGCAAGTCACTGAACTTCTCAATAATTGAAGCAGCTCTCTAAGATCATCCATGGCAGAGCAGGTTTCAACCTGCATTGGGAGAAGGATTTCCTCATCCGGGAATCCCCTATGTGAATGAAGCCACGGCTCTACTTCCTATGAGAAGCAAGTCCCGAATGACTGTAAATATTTCCTCTAGAAGCTTGGAACTCCCAGTGTAAAGATGAGAATAATTGGGTTAGACTGCAAAGGTCTGATTTGCAAATGGCACATTATCTCCAGCAGAATCCAGTTAACGGATCCTTTCTCATGAACACGGATTTGTCTATCCAAACAAAGACCCAAGTACGTTTCCATAGGAAGAACATGGAGATACAAGTCCTGGGTAGCAGTGTGTTCCGTGATAGCACCAGGCCAATAAAAGCAGGCCTAGGGCAATGTGACACCTTGGGTGGGCACCTACTTTTCTTTCATTTTTATTTATCTGAAATTTGGCCCTCAAGTCATCCCAAACACAAACATGTTTATATTATCCTTAGAGACTCTTGAGAAGCAACTGAACCCAAACAGTCTTTTTTATTAAAACTGAATTGCAAACTCAAACAAGTTTTTCCCCCAGAATAATCACCTCCTTCCCATCCACTTTCTAGAGGTACCCATCTCCCAAATTTGCATGCCCCTCAGGGAAATATTTTGCACTCTGCATGCCCATATGGAGTCTCCTATCCAAGCCTGCTCTTTTCAGGAAACACAACCTGTCTTTCTCTCTTCCTCTTCCTTTCCTTGTATCAAAAGTGGCCTGTGCTGTGTCCAGTTTTCTCTGGTCCCTGCTCCATTCTGGTGTGGAATAGATGAGCTAGATCCCTCTCCCAGAACCAAACTGGTCACATCTGCCTCTTAGGGATCCAGGGGGGTGACCCTACAGGTGGTAGGGAATCTCTTCTTTGCTGTCATTGACTCAAACCTTCACTGACTATTCTCCCCATTAGGCCAGTGACTTATATTCCAATGCCATCTAACTGTTTCGTATGATTAGTTTTAACAATGCAATATTCACTCAGAAAAAATACATTCTACTCCTCAACACCTCAAGAGCATACTCTCACCTCCATCACCTTACTGTCTAGTTGGGGCGGGGAAAGAATAGGTTTTTAACTTACTTTACTTCCCACATAGCACTAGTCTCACCAAATTCATGTCCAAATGTGGTATAAATGCTGAATGAAGCATTCTGGAACACCAGCTTGCCAAGGGAGCCTCCACTCCCTTCATACCTCTGAGGCATCGATGTTACACTGGCTGAAATCCCAAATTCTGGAATGCCAGGGTGCCAAGATGCCCTCTGAAGCCCTCAAATTCACAAGGCCATAGGCTCCATTCATTTGAGTGAAGGAGTCGCTGAACTCCTTTTGAGTTCTTCTAAGGGCCCATTCTGGCTGAAGCTCGTAAGCCTTTTTTCATTCCTCTGCAACCCGAGCCCAGAACCAGTTATAGAATGTCCACACGTTGTCCACAGTCCCTCTGAAGACGCTCCAATTTCCCCTTAGGAATGATAAGCAGATTCACCAGCATTTCCACATGCCAGCAGGGCATTAGAGATGCTCCGCCCATACAATGGACTCCTGTGACACAATTGGCCCAAGGGGAAGGCATTCCTATAAAAATAATGCCATCGTTGAATTATCCAAGTGTCAAAGTACGGCACACATGTTACATATCTATTATAGGTAGACTAAATAACAACAAGAGCAGGTAGGGAAGATAGTAAAATGACTCAATAGATTATCACAACTCAAAAAATATTTATGATTGATGGTTATAAAAGATATTGGACTCCATGGTGAAATCTTGGATCCTGGTCTCCATCACTGACCCAATACTTGAACACGGCTCGGTGAAATGTAACTGGTAGGCACAAGCAAGCGTAGAATGTGGCCTGCGTATATGAGATGTCCCGGTATACCACTGGCCTTTCCCCTGAGGGTATATTAATAGATCTCTCCCCCTCATTATATTATTATGGCTATGTCTATGTTTGGATGTTGTTATCTTCCTGTCAGAATGTAGGCTTCCCGAGGGTAGAGACTGCTTGGAGTTTTGTTTTTGCCTCTGCCTCTCCAAGGACAATTCCTTCCACATATATTTGAATGAATTCTTTATATATCTTGGCTATCAGACCTTTAGCACAGAAAGTTGGCAATTTTTCCCAGTTAACTCATTCTTCTAACATTAGCTATGTTAACTCTGCAAAAGCTTCTAAATTTTATGTAGTTGAAATTATCCAGATTGTCTTCTGTGAAACTCTTAGCCTCTTGTCTGCTACAAACGCTTTCTGGAGGTTTGACGGGTATTTTCTTCACCACTCCTCTCATTTATTTAAGATGTGGCCTTTTATACCTTGAGGATACATCGACTAGAAACTCATTATATCATATGGTATGAGATGTTGGTCTACTCTAAAGCCTATTTTCTGCCAGACTGCTTTCTAGTTTTCCTAGAAGTTTTCATCCTATTTTCATCAGGCTTTATCCCAGTAGCTCTGGCCATGAATTTAATTTAATATTGTGCAACTATGTTCATTTACTTCTTTATCCTTATGTCCCTAGTCTTTCCTCCATGACCGACTTTTCTATTTTTTGACAATAACAAATTGTTTTGATGGTGATTGCTTTATGGTACAGTTTGAGAGCTGATAGTGCTACTTTCTTTGACCATTTCCCTTAGAAATCTTGACCTTTTGTTTCATTAGATGAATTTTGTTGCTATTTTTTCTAGCTCTCCAAACTATTTTGGTAGTTTAATTGGAACGGTACTGAATATATAAATGAATTTAAGTAATTGTTTATCATTTTTAGTTTTTATCAGTTTATTATATAATATATATTTATATGCTATATTATTTATAATGCTATATTTTATATATATAATTTATTATTTTGTTTTTTTATTATTTCAACAGACTAACGATGAACAGTTCCAGAAGGACACTGATATGCCAGAGAGGAGGGTAGTCAGGATGGCATAGGGTCACAGTTTCATTCCATATGAGGGTCAGTTGAAGGAATTAAGAGTGTTTAGCCTAGAAAATAAAAGACTTAAAAATAAATACTAGCTATCTTTAGGCATTGCAAGAACTTTCATATGGAATCCAATCCAATCTACATTTATTAAGAGCCTACTGTGTGCTAGGCACTGTGCTAAGCAGTAGGGATACAATTCATAAAAAGAAAGACAATTCCTGGCCTAGAAGAGAGGGGAACGTTGTTCTGTTCGGTCCCAGAAGGCAGCACTAGGAGCAGTGGGTGGAAGGTACAAAGAAGTTGATTTTGGCAGGACGTGAGACAAAACATTCTGACAATTACAGCTGTTCCCATTGGTATAAGAAACTCCTAGTAAGGAAACTCCCTCCAAAGCTGTCCAAAAGAGGAATGAATGGCCTCTCTCAGGAGGTAGAGGGCTCATCCTTCATTGCAGGTCTTCAAGCAAAGTCTTAATGAGCACTTGGCAGGGATGATGTAGAGGGCCGTCTTGGTCATGTGCCCAGCCAATAGGAAGCGCTTAATGAATGCTTGTTGATTATTTGACTGATTGAGACATAGGTGGAACTAGTGATCTCTGAGGTCCTTTCCCACTCTGAGAGTCTATGAGCAGAGGATGAATTGATCTGAGTTCCTTTCACAATGAAATTAATAACATGGAAAACAACATGCAAATTATAAGCAAATCTTCACGAATATAGATTAAATTTGGACTCACTAGCTGAGAGTACTGAGGCAAAATGGTGTAAGGGATGAGATGCTGTATTTGGATGAAGGAGAATGTAGATATGGAGATTTCCTAGGTTTGGGACCCTGGACAAGGGACCATGCCTTAGTTTCATCATCTGTAAAAATGGGAGTAATGGTAATACCTACCCCAAAGGATAGTGGTAAGAATAAAAGGAGTTAGATAAAGTGTTTTGCAAAACCATAAAGCGCTAGCCACTACTACTATATATGACCTTGATCGTGCTACTTCACCTCCCTGGGCCTCAGTTTCCCCTTTTGTAGAATGAGGAGATTAGATTCGATGGCCTCTGAGGAGCCTTCTAGCTTAAGATCTAGTGTTCCGGGGATAGGGTATATGTGACCCATCGAAGTCCTATGTATGTTCATATGGATTGTCTAAATGCAGATTGAGGGGAAATCTCAAGGGATATATTTCTGGAATCTTGCTCATCCCTCTTCAAGGAAAACTTTGACTCCTACCTGGAAGGGAGCAGGATAAGGGGCCAAGAGGCCGACTGCTCTGTTTTCCTCTAAGTGAGGGGGCTACCGGGCTAGAATTATTTCTACCAATCCCCTTCCCCTAAATATGGTATACTCCAAGCTTACATCTTATGGGCTAAACTCCCCACCAAATGCTAGTTATGCAAAGGACCATCATAAACAGTGAACAGAGAGTTAAATGATTTGTCCAAGAAGTTAGTCAACAATAATCATAGAAGTTCTGCAGATAGAAATATCCCAGATAATATAGAGGTTGAATGATCCATCCCTCTGGGAGTATCTCAGCTCAGCCAAGAGAGAGGGCCCTTGATCTCACCAAAGGAGAAATTCCCTAAAGCCTCTAGGGGGAAAAGCTAAAAATCAGGGACATGATGAAGAGCTGCCTTTCCCCTACATGTCTACAGCTCCCAAAGTCTGTTCTCTGTCTCCATAGATATCTCCCAGAAGAGAGTCTGGAGCCTTATGTTCTCTCTCAAAGCGGGAAGGAGATTGTCTCTTTCACAAAACTCTTGAGCTACCCCTGCCTCAAGACAAAGAGCCTTGAATCCTCATTTTCTGCAAGATGAGAAGTCTTGTGCAAGTGCTCCAGGCTCAAAACCTGGGTTACTCTTGGGCCAGGCACTTCCCAATCTTTGGTCTCCGTTTCCTCCTTTGTAAAAAGAGGTAAATTGGGCTAGATTGCCTCTGAGGTCCCTTCTAGTTCAAAAATTAATATTTTAGGATCCTCTCATCTGCCAGCCCAGCCCTTATGCCTTTCGGTTTGAGAGGTAAGTGCAGCACAAAGCTGTCTAAAGTCGTATCTCAGTGGGGTGAGGCTCAGCTCCTGTAGGGTTAGCTTCCCTCCAATCTCCCTCTCTAGACTCCTCTTGGCCCTGCAGGGATCAAGTTATACTCAGTTTACACTTTGGAGTCCAGGGAGCAATTGCAAAAGGGAGCAGGATGCTGATGGATACAGGCCCGGTGATGGTCAGGGAGTTCACTGTGTCCAGAAAGCAGTCCAGACTCCATCTTCATTCTCTTCCGAAAGGAGTTCGGTGACCACCTCTTAGAAATAGTCTGGATGGCAGAGGGTACAAGTAATTAAAGGAGAGAGAGAGACAGACAAACAGAGACAGACAGACAGAGACAGAGTCGGAAAGAGACAGAGAGAAAGAGTGACAGAGAGAGAGAGAGAGAGAGAGAGAGAGAGAGAGAGAGAGAGAGAGAGAGAGAGAAAGGGAGGGAGAGAGGCTCATTAAAGGAACCTGTGGTCTGCAATAGGGATTTCCTTCTAGGCCCTCGGGTTAGTCATTAGCAAGTGTGCAGCATGCCTGAAGAATGAGTTCATTGGATTCTAGATTTAGAACTGGAAGGATCTCAAAGGTCATCTAATCCAAATCCTGCATTCTACAGAGCTAGAAACTGAGGTCAGGAAGGGAAGTGACCTCCCTCAGGGTACCCATAGGATCTTAGATCTAGAGCAGGAGGCCAACTAGGTCAAACCCCTCCTTGTACAGATGAGGAAACTGCACCCCAGGGGAAGGAAAAAAGACTTGTCCAAATGTGACCCAGAGGATCAGAGATCTCGAAATGAAAAAAACGTCTGAGGTTCAGAGGAAGGAAACTGAGGTCCCGAGAAATGGTCACTTGTCCAAAGTTCTTCAGAAAGAAGTGGGATTTGAACCCCGCTCCTGGCATTTCAAAGCCACTGCCTTTCACACTGCACACTGCCTTTTTCTCCCTGTAATTTACCTTCACAGCAAGTGGGAGTAGGTCTTCAGCATTTGGGAATAATTTCTTTCTAATGTCAGTGGTTTATTGGGTTGCCCTGGTTTCATTTGTTTGTTGTTGTTGGGGTTTTTTTTAAAGCTCATTTCTGTCTGCAGCAATTGTGCACTAATGGGGGCCAATGGGAATAACTATTAAGGAGAGGCCTGGGTTTTCCAAGATTGGGGGAGAGCACCAAATGCCCCAAGGGCATTATGGCTTACTCTCATCTGGAACAAATCATTGAAAGCACTGGAAAATCATTGAGCGCCTACAACAAACAATCCATGACTAACACAATCCTAGGCACAAAGGGTATCGCTTAGTCCAACCCACGTGTCTGCCAAAACCCCATCTAACAAAATCCTCGAGTGGTCATCCAGACTCAACTTGAACCTGGCACGGGTACATTCTGCGTTAGCTGAGACGAGTCCATTTTTTCATCTTGGGCTCCGGTCCAAGTGCTAGGACTATTTGGCCTCGGAGTATCCCTGCCGGTTCTCAGTCTCTTGCTTATAAATAACCTGGGCAAGTTCCAAATTCCTGAGGTCTCAGTTTCCCCCTTTGTAAAAAGAGAACATTGAACCAGATAGCTTCTGGGGTTCCCTTCTAGCTCTAAGCCTGTTACAGTAGGAAGGTCCCTCATCAGCAAGTCCACAGTAAAACCGATGAGCCACAGCCCACCGTCGAATTCTCCCGGCTTCTCCATCACTGCCATTCTGGACTTCAAAGAAGGCTGCCTTCCAGGAGTCCCCTCCATTCCTCTTCTGTTTACTAGTTTGAAAGTTCCTTGTTTAGTTACCAGACTGTCAGGTCTGATTTCTCAGCTGTCTGCTCAGTGTGACTTTTAAAGCATATTACTGCAACAAAGTCATTTTTCCAGTAACAGAGAAATGATTCAGTTGACACAACCACCGCGATTTAGAGGGTGTCGGACCCGCCCTTTTGGCTTCAGTCAAGTTCATTAGAACTTGGTAACGTGCATGCAAGCTAAATATTGATCGCTACTTAGCCGTGGAAGTAATTTGGTTCTCATGAAGGAATTGTGCCCCAATGGCGTCCCAGGCGTTACAATAGAGCACGTACAAATAGAAGCAACTCCATTGGGAGACTTCCAGCTGGGGTCTGGATAGCTCCAGATGGCTCAATATCCCACGCCCCCCTCTCTCTCTTTCCCCAAAACACATACACACACACACACACACACACACACACACACACACTCCATACCTTGTTGTTATTACGGCTCTGAAGTTCATTTTATTTTTCCTAAATTTCAGCGGGGAAGAAGTACAGGGATCAAAACTCGGTATAGGAATTGCTTCAACTGTTGCAGATACGTGCTTTTTCTTCAACATACAGTCTTTGTTATAGTTCCCCAGGACAGTGAAATGAGGTGACTTCCCCAATGGTCAGCATGTGACAAAGGTAGGACTCCATCCCACATTTCCTGGTTTGGAGACAAGCTCTCTAACCATTGTTTCATACTGCCTCCAAAAATAGTTTCTTTTAAAATGTACCTAGCGCATGAAGGAATGAAAATGCTTGTGGAATGAAATGGAGTGAAATTGGGACGACGTGATCCAGAGGTTCTGGAAAGCAACTTGGAATAGGGCAAAGAAAATGAGTAAATTGTCCCCAGCTTTTGCCCCAGTGACGCACTATTAGACAAATGTACCTCAAGATTAAGGGTAGAAAGAAAGATGCAATATGCCAGAATGGCTAGAATAGCACTTTTTATGTCAACAAAGCATCGGGGACAATTTGTGGTTCAAGAGCGTGTGGAATATTATAGTGCTGCAAGAAACTATGAATATGAGGAATACAGAAAAGAACAGGAAGACTTATAGGAACTGATGCAGAGCGAAGTAAACAGAACCTCGATGCTCAATGATTACAACACTATAAATGGAAAGAATGATAAAATAACTAAAGCGGAAGGCTGTTAAGTGGAATGCCCCAAAGAAGAGATAGAAAAAGACACTTTTCCCTTCTTCTTCACAGAGATGTGAGACTAGACGTGAGCCACCCATAAAAGATTAACATTTAAGAAGAATTTTAAAAAGCCAAAACTAACCAAAAAGTCAATACCTTCCCACACAGTTTTCACAGATTTATAGCATTTTCTTTGAAGAACTGAAGTCATAGGTCACACAAAAGGCAATGGAGAAACACATGGGAGTAAGTAGGCTTCTGCCTGTCATCCAGGCAGGACTAAACACCAGAAGCAGAATCTTAGGTATCATCAAAAAAATGGAGAACCGAAAGAAGATGCAGACTAGTTATGTGGCAAGCAGACAGACAATAGGTGGACAATCCATATGCCCCATTGGTACTCGAATAATTTAAGAGATCCAGAAGTTAGCCTCTAGGACATGGTGTGGACTCCCCAGTGGAGTGTGTGGAGAACAACACGAACAATAGTCACACAGGATGGAGAAGTGTGGAAGGGTTGTGATCTGCACCATGGAGAGAATACACCATCAATGAGATCACAGGTCCACCGAAGTAACAAAGGAGTAAGTTCATAGCATTTAAGAGTTAGAAGGGAGCTTAGAGATAATCTCACCCAACCCCTTCATTTTACAGAGAAGAAAACTGAGGACCAGAGTAGGGAAGACACTTGTTCAGATCTAGACATTCTATAGCAGAGTCAGGATTTGAACTTAGATTCTGTTGCTCCAAATCCAGTGCACTAGATGGCCTAAAAATGATAGCATCCTCGGTGTTCTTCTGCCCTCTTCTCTGTCACGATCCCTGTGGAAGGGGAATACGTCAGATAGAGAGGTGCATTTTTCTCTGTTCATGGGTAATCATATTCGGGCAATTTCATCTTCTAGAGGCCAGCCCACTACTAGGAGTGTTGGATGAGTCTCTCCATGCCTGCTCGCCTACAGAAGACAGCTCCACAGTCTGGGATCGGGCCCTTCCTATTTGAGAGAACCTGCCAGATCACACGTCCCATCGACAACATTGTTGAGAACCCGGGGGTCAGCACCATGATACAGTAAGTCTCCAGAAGAGGGACTCAATGAGTGTATTTGTGAACGAAGGAGCAATTTTCTCAAAACTCATTGATTCTTGCCTCCTTAATGAAGTGGATTGGCCCACAGAGGGATGAGGACATGGAGGAAGACAGAGAACATTTCCCATGTGGGCTCCCTGTGTAGCAGGGAAAGACTCTTTGTCATTTGCGTGTGTGGTGGAGTGGGATTCGTGTGAGCTCCCAGGTTTCTCTCAACATCTGCTGCTCTGCAGCCCATATGGAGCCCATTTGGAGCTTGGCTGCTTTGTGTCGGAAATATGGGCTAAGGGTTGCCATTCCCTATACCCTATTCCTTCTCCTAACCTGGCTCTGTGTGAGGTCTGCAGCCAAACACTGAACCTCTGTTCCCCCCTGAGGAATATTCACTGGCTCATTGATTGCAGGGCCCATTGAGTATAAAGTGGTTTGAATAGAGCCTATTTAAAACTGGAACTCTGAACAGAGCCATCTTTGGTCACCGGAATAGACACCTACCCCCAAATCTCCCCCACTAATGGCAGTGGCCATCCCACGGAACATGCTTGGAATCGTCCTTCCTGGTTCCAGCAGACCCCGTAGGAACTTTGGGGCCTGCTTCTGGTCATATGGTGGCCCAATGTAGGGAGGAGTTGGCATTTGGTACAATGTAGCAAACCCTGAAAGACCCCTTACCAACATTAGTGATTTTTCTCTTTAGTTGAAATAATGCCTTCAATCTCTCCTCTCTCCAATCCATCCTCCACACAATGTCAAAATGATATTTCTGTAGCACATGTAACAGAGGCCTTCCCACTGAGCTCTGTGGGGTATGTGCTAAAGGACATGACGGCCCAGAAGCTTCTAGTTGGTCCCCATTCATCGTCTCCTGTGATGGGAGACTGGGTTGAAGAGGACTGGTCACTCAGCAGGAAAAGTTTCCCATTCGGGGGGGACTTCAAAAGGAGAAGCAATTTCCTCTCTGACTTTCTTCTTCTCTCCCGAATATGTAGCTTGGAGCTCCAACAGCTCTCCCTTGAACTTCCTCAAATGGACTGAAGGAATTGTTCCTTATCTCCCTGTCTCAAAAGCTATGGGAGCTGCTCTCTCAGGGCAGGACACATCCATGCTGGCCTAAATAAACAAGACTTTCCCTTGGCACAGTTGACTTAACTATGTTTCCCCAATGGGTATATCCAGTCTCAGTGGCAACCTTGTGAGGTCAAGGAGTCAGGAACTCACACATCCAAGCTCTGGCTGCAGAACACAAAATGACCTCTACGTGTTTTCAGAGAATGAACCTGATTCACACCGTGCCTTGACAGAAGATAGAATCTCTGAGTGAATCGCTCCCTTGGACAATGCACGTCCAAAGTGAAAATGAAAATGTGCCCAGCAATTTCGCCAAACGTGCGAAGTCTCAAAGTGTGCTAAGCGCCAACTTTCCAGGAGTAGAAGACATGTGATGGGCTACTAGAGCAAGGCTGAAGTATCTGTCAGTATGTGCAGTGTTGTAAGTAGTGCCTTTGTCGGGGAGGAAAGACATTGGGGTCCTTTACTTGTTCAGCTTTTTGCAGGTTAATGCCTCTCTAGAGAGACCCCATTCATCCTTTTTATAGATTATACAAGATAGGAGTGTTATAAGATTCCCCCCCCCCCAATAATGAGGCAGACCTGGAAGAGAAAGCTCTGCTGCTCCCCCAGGGCTGATTTGCACAAGTCCAGAGTGAGGTCTTTAGTGGGAGGAGGTACTCTGCCTCCTGGGTCATGGCCCATGGTGCTCTCCTGTTCCAGAGGCTTCAGTAACTTTTCGGTCACCTTGAGGACAAAACACATATTCTTCCGTTGGGTATTTTAAGCCCTTGTGACTCTGGTCCCAATCTTCTTTCAAATGAATCTCCCTTGTTCACTCTGTGTTCTAGCCAAACTCTTCATACGTGGTGTTCAACCTTCTAGAGAAGTCAGATTTTGAACAGGCTGTACCCAGTAGCTGGCACACTTTCATTTCTGTTGTTATCAGACACCTTCCCCCAACCCACTTTCCCATCCTGAAAATGACTCTGTATTAACTTGGGTAGGAGGAGGTGGGAAGAGGTAGTTGGTCTCTTACCAACTGATTCCTTTCCCCATCCATTTTTAACAAGTGGATGGAAAGTTAAAGGGCAGATAATGAGAATGAAACAAATAGTAAAGATGTGGTGACCCCAAGTAGCACTTTATGAAGTATGAACAAGTTTTCCTTGATTAAATTGGAACGAGCAATGTCATTGGCCAAGAAATGCTTGGCCATGCCCCTAAAAGGTTCAGCTTGGAGTTCTGTAATCAGTATACGGGCAATGGCTGTTTTATGGATCACGATCCCTGTGCCCGGGGTATGGCCACGGCAAGAGAGCTGCGAGGGGATGGGATGGATTTTATCTCAGCCCACCTCTGTTGGCCACAGCAGCTAGGAGTAGAACTACTAACCAAACAGGACACATCCCACCCCACAGTTCAGGAGTTAGTTTGAGAGTGTTTGAGGCAAAGTGTGGGAAGCAAAGATACATGCCTTCTGAACCAGAGGTTCTTTTTGTATGTGAAATGGAACCTTTGGCACTCTGATGAAACCTAGGAAGTCCTCCTCACAATGATGTTTTCAAATACATAAATGACATAAAGGACACCAAAGGGTAGTGGGAAAAAAAGATATTTTTTCCATGTTCAAGTTTACAGAAGCCCAGAAATCTATCCATGAACCCTTTAGTGGAGTGGAATCCATACCCTACAGTACACAGGCACAGAGGGGGCAGTCATCAAAGGTCAGAACAGCCTTGGGTCCTCTAGCAGCAGAAAAGAGAGCCATTTGTGGACTCAAGGGAGATTAAATTTGGCAATTGAGAGCTGATTTGCAGAGAAGATAGCAAAAAGAGAGCAAGGACTTCCAGGCCATGTAGTACCAGAGGCATGAATTGCCTTAAGTACATGTGCCTTATCACTATTACACTCTGTCTATCTCTCTGTCTCTCTGTCTCTGTCTCTCTGTCTGTCTGTCTCTCTCTCTGTCTCTCTCTCTTTCCCACTGACACAATTGGGGTCAAGTGACTTGCCCAACGTCATACAACTAGGAAGTGTTGAGTGTCTGAGGCCACATTTGAACTCGGGCCCTCCTGACTTCAGGACTGGTGCTCTATCTACTGTGCCACCTAACTGCCCCCCACCATTGCACTCTTAATTCATGCCAGTTTTCTTCATGTACACTACATGTATCTGAGGGAGAATATGCCCCAAGTTTATGGGAGGAACATTTGTAGATATGGCCCTTCCTATGTCATTTTCGAAAAAGCCATTGCTTTGAGTTAATTGTGTCTTCTGGTTGACTGGGGGAAGTCACTTGTGCAGACCCAACCCAATACGGTTAATGGAAATTTAGGAAGTAACTCAGAAGGGGTTCAGTGTTTCTATATACGTTGTCTGTTCTGTGTATATACTGTACACATTGAGCCCCAATAGAATGTAAGCACATCAAGGTCAAAGATAGTTTTCTCTTTGAATCATCATTGTCTAGCACAGGGTCTAGCATGTAGTAGGTGATTAATAAATGCTCAGCAAGTAGAATATAATAGAATTCATAATGATATAATATCACTTTCCTAACCCCTACCATGCCTGAATATAAATGCCCTGTCTCTGAGGTATATCATTTCAAATGGTACAGTAATATTTTGAATAATACTAAAAACAGGACCCTTAGGTGCCTAGCACAAGATTTAGCACATAGTAGGTGATTAATAAATGGTCAATGAGTAGAATACAATTTATAATAATATAATATCACCTCTCCATATCCTATGATACCTGAATATAATGCCCATTCTCTGAGGGATATCTTTGGAAAATGGCACAGTAATCCTTTCAATAATACTAAAAACAAGACCCTTAAGTGCCTAGCACAGGATCTAGCATGTATTAGGTGATCAACAAAGGCTTAATGAATAGAATATAATGTAATTCATTTTAATAAATAGAATCTATCAATAATGTACCATACTTACATATAATGACCATTCTCTTGGGGATATCTTTTCAAATGGCACAATAATCCTTTCAATAATACTAAAAACAAGACCCTTAAGTGTCTTGCACACTTTTTTTCTTTCTTTCTTTCTTTCTTTCTTTCTTTCTTTCTTTCTTTCTTTCTTTCTTTCTTTTTTTAATAACTTTTTATTGACAGAACCCATGCCAGGGCAATTTTTTATAACATTATCCCTTGCACTCACTTCTGTTCTGATTTTTCCCCTCCCTCCCTCCACCCCCTCCCCCAGATGGCAAGCAGTCCTTTACACGTTAAATAGGTTACAGTATATCCTAGATACAATATATGTGCCTTGCATACTTTCTAGCATACAGTAGGTGATTAACAAATTCTCAGTGAGTTGAATATAATTCATAATAATATAATATCACTTCTCAGGACCCTACCATGCCTAAATATAATGCTCATTCTCTGGGGGATATATTTTGAAATGACATAATAATGCCTTCAATAAAACTTAAAGCAAGAGCCTTAGGTGCCTAACAACACGATCAAGCATACAGTAGGTGATTAATACATGCTCAATGAGTAATATATAACAGTTCATAATAATATAATATCACCTCTCCACACCCTACCATACCTGAATATAATGCCCTTACCCAGGGTGTTTTCTTTTGATATGGCACAGTAATATTTTCAAAAATATTAAAAACAAGACTTTTAGGTATCTAGCACAGGAGCTAGAATATAGCACTTTGATTAATAAATATTCAACGAGTAGAATATGATATAATTCATAATAATATAAAATAACCTACCACCATGGCAGACCCCACCATGCCTAACTATAATGCCTTTTCTCTGGGGGATAGCTTTTGAAATGGCAAAGTAATCCTTTCAGTAATACTAAAAACAAGAACCTCAGGTGCCTAGCACAGGATCTAGCTAAAAGAGTAGAATATTATATAGCTCATAATAATATAATATCACCTCTCCACATCCTACAATACCTGAATATAATGCCCATTCTCTGGGGGATATCTTTGGAAATTTTCAATAATACTAAAACCAAGACCCTTAAGTGCCTAGCACAGGATGTAGCACACAGTAGTAAGGCCATTTCAAAGCTATCCCCCAGAGAAAGAGCATTATATTTAGGCATGTCATGGACTTGGGAAGTGACATTATAGTATTATGAATTATATTCTACTTATTGAGTATGCTATGGATTACTTCCCCACCCCAATTCTCACATCTCTTCACAACCACATACCTCATCGATATGACCTCCACCACTACCATACTTAAATATAAGGCCCTTTCTCGGGGGGAATATCTTTTGTAATGGGACAGTAGTGTTGTCAGTAATACTCAAAACAAGATCTTTGGGTGCCTAGCACAGGATCTAGCACATACTAGGTGATTAATAAATACACAATGAGTAAAATTTAGTTCATGATGCTATAATATCACTTCGCAACACCATAGTGTGTCTAAAAATAATGCCCTTTCTGTGGGGGATATCTTTTGATGTGGCCCATTTATACTTCAAAACAACCTAAAAACAAGACCCTTAGCTGCCTAGCATAGTTTCTACCTAGCACATAGTAGGTGATTAATACATGCTCAATGAGTAGAATATAATATAATTCAAAATATATCATCATGTCCCAACAACCTACCACGGCTAAATAGAATGCCCATTCTTTGGGGGATATCTTTTAAAATGGCATAGTAATGCTTTTAATAATACTCAAAACAAGAATCTTTGGTGCCTAGGTCAGGATCTAGCATACAGTAGGTGAGTAACAAATGCTCAATGAGTAGAATATAATATACTTCATAATAATATAACATCACCTCTCCGCATCTACCAGGCCTGAAGATAATGCCCTTTCTCTGGGGGATATCTTCTCAAATGGCAGAGTAATACTTTCAATAATACTAAAAATAAGACACTTAGATGTCTAGAACAGGATCTAGCATATAATGGGTGATTAATTAATACTCAATAAGTAGAATATAATTCATAATACTATAATATCACTTTCCAAGTCCATGACATGCCTAAATATAATGCCCTTTCTCTGGGGGATAGCTTTGAAATGGCACAGTAGTACTTTCAGTAATACAAAAAACAAGACCCTTAGGTTCCTAGGATAGGATGTACCGTATTGTAAATGATTAATAAATACACAATGAGTTGAATATAATTCATAATAACATAATATCAACTCCTTCCACTATACCATGCTTAAATATAAAGCCCTTTCTTGGTGGACATCTTTTGAAATGGCACAGTAATATATTCAATAATACAAAAAACAAGGCCCTTAGGTGCCCAACACAGGATCTAGCACATAGAAGGCGATTAATAAATACTCAGTGAGTACAATATAATTCATAATAATATAAAATCACTTCTCCACACCCTATCATGTCTAAATGTAACGTCATTTCTCTGGGCAATGTCTTTTGAAATGGCACAGTAATACTTTCAAACATGCTAAAAACATGATCCTTAGAGCCTAGCACAGGATCTAGCATATAGTAGGTGATTAATACTTGCTAATGAGTAGAATATAATTCATCATAATGTAATATCCCCTTCCCATTCCCAACCGTGCCTAAATATAATGACATTTCTTGAGGATATCTTTGAAAAGGACACAGTAATACTTTCAATAATACTAAAAACAAGACACGTAGATGCTTAGCACAGAATCTACCACATAATAAGTAAATAATTAATACTTAACAAGTAGAATATAATTCATAATAATATAATATCACCTTCCCACACCCTACCATGGCGGAATATAATGCCCTTTGTCTAGGGGATGTATTTTGAAACGGCACAGATATATGTTCACTAATAATACTAAAAACAAAACACTTAGATGCTTAGCACAGGATCTACCATATAGTAGGTAAATAATTAATACTCAGTGAGTAGAATTTAATTCATTATACTATAATATCACTTCCCAAGTCCATGACATGCCTAAATATAATGCCCTCTCTCTGGGGAAAAGCTTTGAAATGGCACAGTAGTACTTTCAAACATAGTAAAATCAAGACCCTTCGGTGCCTAGCACAGGATCTAGCATATAGTAGGTGATTAATACATGTTCAATGAGTAGAATATAATTCATAATAATATAATAGCACCTCCCAAAACCTTGCCATACCTAAAGATAACTCCTTTTCTCTATGGAATATGTTTTAAGGTGGCACAGTAATGCTTTCAATAATACTCAAAACAAGATCCTTAGGTGCCTAGCACAGGAGCTAGCATACAGTAGGTGATTAATAAATGCTCAATGAGTTGAATATAATTCTTCATAATATAATATCACTTCCCAATACCCTATCATGCTTAAGTATAATGCCATTTCTCCAGGGGGTTAGCTTTTGAAACGGCACAGTGATATGTTCAGACATACTAAAAACAAGACCCTTCGGTGACTATCACAGGATCTAGCATATAGAAGGTGATTAATAAATGCTCAATGAGTAGAATATAATTCTTAATAATGTAATATTACCTCCCCACATTGTACCATACCTAAATATAATGCTGTTTCTCTGGGGGATATCTTTTGAAATGGCCCAGTAATACTTTTGAGAATACTAAAAACAAGACCCTTAGGTGCCCAGCACAGGACCTAACATATAGTAGGTGATTAATAAATGCTCAATGAGTAGAATGTACTTCATAATAATATACTATCACTTCTCAACACCCTACCTTGCCTAAATATATTTCCCATTCATAATAATATAATATCACCCCCCACCATACCATGCTTAAATATAATGCCCTTTCTTGGTGGATATCTTTTGAAATGTCCCAGTTATACATTCAATAATATAAAAAAGACCCTTAGTTGCCCAACATAGGATCTAGCACATAAAAGGTGATCAATAAATACTTACTGAGTACAATATCATTCATAATAATATGATCTCACCTCCCCATACCCTACCACATCTGAATATAATGTCCTTTCTCTGGTTATCTTTTGAAATGGCCCAGTAATCCTTTCAAGAATACTAAAAACGAGACCCTTAGGTGCTTCACAGAGAAACAGGAGGGTGAGGCAGTGGGTGGCAGGGGAGACAAAGAGAAGAGGCTGGGACCCATGTCACCGAGGGCTGGCCCTAACTCTGGATTCTCTATGGAAGAATTTGTTCAGTGGGAGGACTGGAAGAAGAACACATAGGACTTGATCTTTTCTCAGGCCATGGATTCCATGTTGCCCGAGGCAGGAACAGGACAGACACAAGCACCGAGGTCCCTGTCTGGACTTCTTCACTGAGGCCATCTGGTCACTTTCCACAGGCTCATGGGAGAAAGGAGCAGGGGCAAGATTGGGGGAGAAGTCGCACAGTGCAGGCTAAATAAGAAGCCAAGGGAATAAAGCTAAGCTTTAGCATAAAGGCTGATGACAGTGTCTTCAAACTCCAGGATTTGGACTTTCTAATTTATCCCTTGTCTGCGCTAGAGCAGTTCCAGCTGTGGGCAGACATGGTAAAACAAACAAACTAACTAATTGATTAATTAATTAATTAAGGATGGGCTATTTGGGGTTTTCAGTTTCCTAGTTCCAGATGGGGAGAAGGGCAGAAAATGAAGTCCTGGGGCCCCTTGGCCTTGGGGAGTAAGGAGACTGTGATTCCCTGGAGGCATCTGGGAAAGGAGGTGCTCACGGTGGGGACCCACGTGCTCAGCTGTGACCAGAGGTGGACATAGAGGTCCGGGCAGACTGGAGGTGTCCCGCTGTGAGCAAAGCCGGGTTTCCAGGGTTTCATTCGGGAGATTATTGAGGTCCGGCAGGCTGGTCTGCCAGTCACAAGGCAGAAAGGCATTTTCCTTGGATGTCTGAACACTGCCGGACATCTGGGATCTCCTGGAGGTAGGGGAGAGAGGGAAGACATTGGCTGGGTCTGCCTTCGCCTGGGGAGAACATGAGGAATTTTAATGATTTCCTCTGTAAATTCTTGAGGGGCCTCGCGTAGCCAGTATAAACAGGAGGCATTTCAGTTGATTGGATTTATGTGCTTGAAATCAGGAAGCGGGCCAGCACAGGCCTCTGTTTAGCTCCACTCCATGGGACTCGAAGTTGGAATGCTGGTAGCTGCCTCCTCAGGTTCCATCCTGTAATCAGTGGCTATTTGGGATTTCAGCTTTCATCTGGGCTACTCCTGAACCCATTGGACAAGCTCTGTCAAGGCTGCAATGGCCCGGAGCTTCTGGATGGGAGCTGCCTGAGTCAAGGAAGGAGGGCGGGGCTTGTGCCGGGAATAGACAAAAAGCTCTGGACTTTAGTTTCCTCAGCTGTTCTCAGGGGTCCCTGGTAGCTTGAACCCTCACATTAGGACTCTGTGCAGTGATTTGATCAGGACATCCAGAAGCCAATCAATCCTTATTAAGTGCCTGCTTCCTTCTAGGCTGAGGGCAGAGAGTACAAAGAAAAAGAGGGAGGAAACCCTGCCCTTGGGGAGCTTACGTTCTAACAGGGGAGGTAACACGTACATAAAAAAATGTCACTCTAGAATATATGCTGAATAATGGAAAGTGGCCTGAAAGGAAAAAGGACTAACAGCTATGGGAGGGACAGGGAGGAAGGGGGAAAGAACTGAAGGTGACATTTGAATTGCATCTCAAAGGAAACCAAGGACTCTAGGACACAGGTGAAGAGGAAGAGCATCCCAGGCATGAGGGAAGGCCAAAGCAAAGGCTCAGAGATGGGAGACTGAGAGTGACAAGAAAGGAACAGCCAGGAGACTATTAGGATTAGACTCTAAAGTGTCTGGAGGGGAATAATAAATATGAAGACTGGAAAGGTAAGAGGGGCCCAGGATATAAAGGGCTTGAAATCCTAAATGACAGTTGATATTTGATTCTAGGAACCACTGGGGTGTATTGAGTAGGGGATGACGTGCTCAGATATGGGTTTTCCAAAGATCACTTTGGCTTCTAATGGGGCACAAAATAAATGGGAGGCGCTTGCCGCAGTGGATACAGTACTGCGTCTAGTTCTGCCTGAGTTCAAATTTGGCCCCAGATATTTATTATCTGAGCAAGTCAGTTCACCTTGTTTGCCTCAGTTTCCTCAACTGTTAAATTGAATAATGATAGCACCTTCCTCTCAGGGCTGCTATGACGATCGGAGGAGGTCATACTGATAAAGTGCTTTGCAAACTTGAAAAGTCTATAGAAACGGGAGCCAGATGGCATTGCAATGGAGGCGGGGAGGCTGATTTGAAGGTTATTGGAAAGGTCTGGACATCATGTGATAAGAGCCACCCTACTTTAGTTCATGCCCCATTGGAAGCCGGAAAGATCTTTAAAAATCAGGGGGAAAAAAAGCATCTACCTTCCAGGGTTGTGGTGAGGATCATGGGAGATGATCCTCAGAAAGTGCTTAGCACAGTACCTGGTACATAGCCAGCACTCCATAAATATCATTGTCGTTGTGGCCGTGTTATAGGAGAGGACGCAAAAGAGAGATGTTGTAAAAATAGAAACAATCCCATCTGGCGATTGATTGGCTATGTGGCGACTTAGGAGCTCAAGATTATGCTATGGTTGTAATCCTGGGTGAGGGAGAAGATGGTGGTACCCTTGGTAGTGACGGTGAAGTAGAGAAGAGGAAAGGTTTGGAGGGGAAAGACTATGGGTTTAGTTTGGGACTTGTTGATTTCAAAATGTCTAGTAGGTTTCAGAGAAATCTGGGAAGAACTGTGGAGAGTCAAGCGAGCAGAACCAGGAGAAAAACTGAGATCATAACAGAAAATCCGAAAGCCTCACGGACTCTGCTAGATGCAGTGACCAGCCAGAATTTCAGAGGACTCCTGAGGAAATAGGCTCCCCACCTCCTGCAAGTTGGTAGAGTGAGAGCCGGTAGCGGGCACAGCCCAAGACACACTCTGTCGGATGTGGCCGGTGTGGAAATTGCTCTGGTCTGACCGGGCATATTGGCTTGCAGACGATGGTGTTGGGGGTTAGTTTCTTTTGCGGTTGGAGAAAGGGAGAGAAAATCGATTTTTGTTCATTGAAAAACAAATAACTAAAGGACCACTGGGTGGGTGGCGATGCTCAGGAAGGAGCTCCAAGCTGGCTTCCGCTGACCCTACCAAGTTGAAAAGGCTTTAAGTGTGGGCTGTGATGAAGTACGGCTGTCACCTGAGGACCAGACTCTCAAAGTTACCAGAAGGCTTTTCACCAAGACTGATGAATTTGCTTGATCACAGCAACTCCACTAAGGCCCAGCTTCTCAAACCACTGTGGTTTCACAGCCCCGTATGGGGTCTCGTACCTGAATGTGGGGGTTGAGAAACTAGGATCTATTATCAGTATATGTTTGATTTGTACACTAATTTTATATACCCACATACTCACGTAAAAATTCAGGCAAAAAGGAGTAGTGAGTGGAACAAAATTGAAGACCTGCACTGAGGGCTAATAAGATGAAATATAATGAAGATAAATTTCAGCTCTTACAACCAGGTTCAAAACTTCCCTTCACTTATAGAAACTGATGCAGAGACAGAAGCGAGCAGAGCCAGGAAAACAAATACACAATGAGTATAATGATGTAAGTGAAAGGAGCAGTAAAATAAATTTGAATGCCGGCTGATTATAATAACCAAGCTTGGCTTGGGAGAAGAGTTGAGAAAATCTACCTCCTTTGCCTCATGGCAGGGGGGAGGAAATAGGGATGAGCTATTGCTTATACCGTCAGACAACAGTTGGTTGGTTTTCCTGAACTGCTTTTCTTCCTCTTTCTTTTGTACTTTTTTTTTTAACAAGGAATGGTTTATTATATAGAGAAGGGATACGTTCAGAAATGAAGATACTGAGAAAATCCATAAAGAAAAATTTCCAAAAACAAAAATCAAGCTCATAAATCAATGCCACATGGCTAGATAGCAACTCATATGAAAAAGAGCTGGGGATGTAATATAAGTCAGCAGGCTGAAAAAGAGAATCCCAGCTTAGGCTGCATGAAGAAGAATATAGTATCCAAGCCCTAGGAGATGATTATCTCACTGACCTTTGCCCCGGTCAGACCAAATATGGAGTAGTATGCTTAGCTTGGGGGGCAGGGGTGGGGAGAGGCACATTTTAAAGACATTGATAAACGGGATTTTATATAGATCAGGGCAAGCAAAATTATGAAAGGCCTTAAGATGATACCATGGGGGATCCGTTCATTCATTCATTCAATCATTCAGTCAACAAACATTTATTAAGAGATTGTTACATATGGAGAAGAGATAACTTGGAGGAGGGCGAATGTGGGAAAGAGATCAGTTTGTTCTGCTCGTCTCAAATGGGTAGAAGGTACAAGGAAGCAAAAATAAATTCAGTTGCCAAAAAAAAAAAAAGAAGAACTGATTGTACAATTGTAGAATGAACTGTCTCTGGAGATAACTTCACTGCTGGGGATGTTGCAGGGTGCATTCTTGGTCGGGAGCCAGTTGAACTGCATGCTCTCTGAGGTCTCTTTTAAATTGGACGTGCTATGAATATATTATTTTGTGTGGAGGAGTTGTGGGCGTCATTGACAAAGTACCTGTGGTGAAATCGCAAATCTTTTGAAGTTTGGAAATGGGGAAATGAAATGGTTTGGGTCCCGTCTCATGATCTTGGACACATCATTCAGCTCCTACCTCTCAGTGCCAAGAGGATGAGGGATTTTAAAGCCTGAAGGGACTCTATTAGAAACCAATAAACCCCAACCCAGCCTTTTACAGTGGAGGAAACTGGAGCAGACACGTAAAGAAGGTCACACAGTGAGCAAGTATCTGTGACGGGATTTGAACCGGAGTCTTCTTGACTCCGAGGCCGGTTTCTTCATCTGGAAGACCCTGTGGTGCTTTCCTTGACTACTTCAATAGGAAAAGAATGAGATAATAGGGATGGAAGCATTTTCAAAGTGCATCTTGGGGAGAAGATGGATGCTAAGGGATCAAGGTTCCCAGAAGGTGAAGATCACAAATAATGTGAATTAGCCTTAAAATAGGGGAAGGTATCGTTAAGCCTTCGTAGCTGGAGAGAGGCTAGTTTCTCTTTAAGTGGAAGGCATCTTGAGTCAGAGGCAGCACTGTGAGGAGGCTGCTATGGAAACAATTGAAAGTAAATTGTATTTTTTTTTCAAAACACCTAGCTAAGTTACCATTCGGGAGAGAGGCACGAATCAGGAATTCTACTTAAAGAGAAGACCGCGAAAACATGTAAAGTCTTAGCTGGCAAGCAAAGTCGGAGCGGAGGGCGGGGAAGGAGACACCCTGGAAAAGATCTAGAAAAACAGAAGTCAAGCTCTCGCCCGGCCGGGAGGGCAGCTCCCCGAGAGGGTCTCCTTTCCGTTTCACCAAGAGGCGCGGGAAGCCCCATGGCACCCAGTGGGGGCCCTCTCCCTGCCCAGAAATGGAGGCCGCATCGCCCATTACTCTACCCACTTTGGCTTGTCTGTGAGAGTACCACAGACCTTCCTGTGGGGAGATCTCTGAGAAGCCCCCAGAGCAACTGAGGCCGAGAGTGAAGTCAATCCGGGGCCCCTGGCTCATGCTCGTTCTGGTGGCGGGTCTCAGTGAGGGCCATAGCAGGAGGAAGTTGTGGGATTCTTTAAACCACACACAATAACAACACAGTAAGAGTTCTGGCCTCAGGAAGATCTGATTTCAAATCCTGCCTCAGACGCTTCCTAGCTATGTGGCCCTGGCCAAGGCATTTCCCCTCTCTTAGTCTCAGTTTCTTTTCCTCACCTGTAAAATGGGGATAATAGCACAGGGCTGTTGTGAGGATCTAGTGATTTTATGTCAGCTGTTTTGCAAACCTTAAAAGAGCTGTGTAAATATTATTCTGTGTCCCCATACTTAATCTGTCGCCCTCTGTATTTTTCTGTCATTGTCTCTCTGCTCTTTGTCTCTTTTGGTCTCCATCTCTGCTTTTGGTCTCTCTTATCTTTCTGTCTCTCCCTCTGTCTTTCTGTCTGGGTGTCTGTCTTTCTCTGTCTCTGTCTCTCCTTCTGCTTCTCTTCTGTATTTGTCATTGTTCCTCTAACTTTCTGTCTCTGTCTCTGTCTCCATGTGTTTTTCTCTATCTGTCTCCTCCCTGAGTCTGTTTTTCTCTGCCTGTGCATCTGAATTTCTGTGTGTGTGTGTGTGTGTGTGTGTGTGTGTGTGTGTTTCTGTCTCTCTCCGAATCTCTTTTTCTATGTCTCTCTGCCCCTTCCCGTCTCTCTGTTTCTCTGTGTCCGTGTCTGTATTTTTCTCTCTGTTTCTGTGTGTGTCTCTGTCTCTTTTCTCCGACGCTCTCTTTTGCCAAGCACAGAGTTGAATTAATATTAAGCTAAATGAGTATATGATGGGACTCTATTGTAAAACTCTGTGCAAATGCCAGGTATTATTTCATGCTTTTTATGGGATGACATCTTGGGCTAAAGGGGAATAACCCACTTACTATAACTTTGTGTGCAAAAAAGAGCTGGGGGTGAAGCCCCCACCATTCCCTGCAGAGCCCGGTGACCTCATCCCCACTGGGTGAAGCAGAGGAAGAAACAAGAAGGTGGTGGAGCTAGGGGGATGTGACAAACACGCTACAATCTCCATTCTAAAGAGAGCTCTTCAAAATGGCACCTTGGGAGGCAGTGACTAATCCCAGCCAGGAAGCTTATGTTTGGAAGCTACCTCCGTTCTGCTGACCTGGAAGTCAAAGGACCTGGATTCCAATCCCAGGATTACTATACGTATCAACTTCCCTCCCTGGGCCTCAGTTTCTCTCTCTGCACAAAAGGATAGTGTTGAACTCGCTAGCCCTGGAGCTCCTTTCCAGTTCTAGGTTGATGATCCCTATGGGTGACCTGGGGCAGGTCACTTCCTTTGTCAGGGCCTCAGTTTCCTCCTCTGCAAAGTGAAGGTCTGGAGCTGTACCTTCCCCAAATGAAAAGACAGCTCTCCTTCTTTATCCTATGGAAGTGGAAGCTGATTTGCAGAGAGACCCAAAAGCCATTCCGAGCCCAGAGCGATTAATCAGGTGAGGGATCCAGTTCCTTGGGATAAAACATGGCTCTAAAACCACTGCCAAATTTTCTTGTAGGGTTGGTGAATTCCCTCATTGTATTGAAAAACCAAAAAACCCCAAATCTCCCATCTATGGCCCCCTTTGTTCTCCCCAACAGTTTGATGACTTAGAAAAGGCGAGTATTATTCCCATTTTCTAGATTAGGAAACTGAAGCCCAGGGGTGAATGGGTTCACCCCAGATCACATGATCCAGCGGGGGTGAGCTTCTGCCCTCCCTGGCCCAGCCCCCTAGTGACACACTGGCTGGTCAGTGTTCCCAGAAACCCCCAGCTCCCCCCTGACTTCCTAAAGTCAGGCCTAAAGGGCTTTGGAACGGGGGTAGTGCTGATGCAGAACACGCTCGGCCTGGTCCGGGGAGGGGTACAGGAGGAAGACCAGAACTTGGGCTCTCTCTCTCCAGAGACTTCAGCCGTTTATCTCTTTTGAGGAAGACAAATTGTCTTGGCAGGCCAGAGACCATTGCTTCAAGAGCCCCAGCCGCTTACATACATACCTTCTGCGGCAACAGAACTTGGCATCTGTTCTGAAATCCAGAGATGAGCTTTTAGAGAAAATATGCTCGCAAAGATGCTTGGGGGCCCCCCGGCTGCCCGGGCACATGGTCCTGATTAGAACGCGGGCCTGAAAAGCCATTCCCCCGTGAACCCCCTCACCTCGCCGGAGCGGCCAACGCCCCGCGCTGCCACTTTCTGAGGATGCTACCGGGAGAAGGGCGAGGTGGCGGCGGCATGAGCCCGGCCCCAGGAGAGGGCCAGGCGGGCCGTGGGGGAGCGCCCCCCCCACCCCAAACACTGCGTTTTCCCCTTTTCCCCAACTTGGAATCAGAGGATCACAGATGTCAAGCTGGGATGGATTTTAGGGGTGATCCTTTCCTTTGCACATTAGAAACCTGAGGCCCAATAAGGGGGGAAGAGTTTCTTGCCCCTAATCTCCCAGAGGATCCCAAATCAAAAGCCTTCTGGAAGGGACTTCTGAGGCCGGCTCACTTGGTCCTCCCCCCCCCCTTTTCTCAAAGATGAGAAAACTGAGTTTGAGATGACATGATGTGCTCAGAGGAACCCATTGGAGGGGGGTTAATAGCTCCTCAAGGGCTGGGCCGCGGAGCAGTAAATAAAGTGCCTTATGGGCTTGGGGCACAAGAGGGGGCCTGGAATTCCGGCAGGTCCAGAACATTCAGTGAAGGTGGCACTGAGGGGCGGTGGTTGTGGGGGTGGGGAACAGATCAAGCTGCAAGCTTTCCAAGCCAGCCTGCCCAGACTCGCCCAGCCAGTAAGCTCTGCTCCCAGGCCCTCTCTCCCGGCCTCCCAGAGCGTCGCCCTGCATCATGTCCCGAATTCTGTCCTGGCTTGTGTTGGAGACACTGCCTCATGTATGTACATCTTGTCCCCACCCCCAGCCCCCCGACCTCCCCCCAACTGGACTATGAGTTCCTTGAGGGCCTGCAGGGAGAGCTAATACTTCTCTGTAACCCCCACCGAGCAGAGCCCAAGGCTTGTTCCACACACTGTGTGAGCTCAGGAAATCTGGGACTGATTGATCGACTTTGTAGTAGGAGACTCCTTGCCAGCCACGTTTGCATGTGAAAGGCAGGAATTCAGAACAAAGGGCTGGAGGTAGATGATCCCGGTGACTCCCCTGACCCCGTTTTTTTGTTCTCGGTCCCCCCACCCCTTCATTTGTGTGACAGACCCGGAGGAGGCAGGGGGGTGGGGGGAGCAGAGGAGTTTTCTCAGGCCCACACAACATTTGGTGGATTGTCGGAATCCATCTTTATGGCAACTCCCACCTCACACATGATCTGAAGGGGAATATGGCCAATAATCAGGAAATGGCGGCACTCAAAGGGGGCTTTCTAACCCCGAGTCAGACGGAGACTCGGGACGGAGCCTTCAGATCCCACTTGGCCCCTGGGAAGTCAATTCCCCAAACCTCCCCCCAAATTAGTATAAATTGGACTAGTGGAGCAGATAGAGCCTTCACCCAATAGCTGATCTGTGTTCCAAAAGATCTCAGTACCGGGCTTGAAAAACTGAGGCAGTTTGGTGTGTGGGATACTGGATGTGGAAACTCCCAACTCAGCCACTTGCTTACTGTATGGCCCGAAGCCCATCACAACTCGATTTGCCTCCATTTCCTCACTGTTAAAATGAGAGGGCCTCTGGGTCTAATCTGTTATCACATGACCTCTTCCTACTTTAATGGTTAGAATGGATGGGCCCACCTTTCTCACTTGAAGAGAGACAAAGAAACAGACTGACAGAGAAAAAGACAAAGAGAAAGAGAGAAACAGAGACAGAGATAGAGACAGAGACAAAGAGAGAGAGACACACACAGAACCAGCACTCCCTCTTAGGAGCCTCAGCTGAAATTAGTGAAGGTCCAGTAGATGGCAGCAGTGAGAAGAGAGGGTAGAGGAGAGAAGGTCCTCCAGGCCAGGGAGTAGGCCTAGCTGAGGAGCAGAAAGATGTCACCCGAAGACTCCCATCCTGGCATGTCTGAGACATGAGTCTCCTTAAAAGAAGATAATGTGGCTACTGACCACACGTGTGCCTCGTGTGTGCTATGCCACCTGAGTATATGGTCATGTTTCCTACACATACGACTACCCATGATTCTCTGCTCATGGTTTGGGTGGATGGCCCCAGTGGGCCTTAGGGTTACGGGGAGGGGAGAGTGTAGAAAAAGTGACTCTTCCACGTCCTTTTGTGCTTCTTTCTAATCAAATACATCCCCCTCTTCAGATCTTAGGGATTATTTTCCTCAGTTTGGTACCTGGTATAGGATATTCTTAGCTACTCTAAATCTTGCCTTTACACCAGGAAACTACATTTTGACATACTTCCAATTCCCCATGACCTTTACCCTGACAGGCTCCCTCAACCACAGAGATGTCCTGGATCTTATCATCACCATGTGTTTTGCCCCTCCCCCTCAGTTACCTACAACTTTTCTAGTCCTCCATCTTTCCCTGAGCTTTAGTCTACCCAGACTTGTTCTCCATCTTTATCACAACTTCCAATCACTCTGGCCCTTCCTGTTGTCCTCCTCTCTTCAGTCCCAATAAGTACTACCATTCCCCCTCAATTCATCATTCTATTTCTCTCCTTTCGTCAGCAACCAAACTTTTGGGGAAAACATCTACGCTTCTTGCCTCCATTGACTCATCCCCCGTCCACTTCGCAACCCTTTGCCATTTGGCTTATGGCCCTGAACTGCTCTCCCCAGGGACGCCACCGATCGCCTTATTGCCGAATCCATGAACATCTTGCAGTTCCCATCCTTCTCTCCCATTCTTCAGGGTTCCACACAGTTGGCCACCCCCTTGAACTGACTCTGCACTCCTTCCCGTGTTTTTGCCACATTGTTCTTTTGTGGTCCTCTTCCTATCCATCTGACCAACTCATCTTTATGCCCTTCATACGCTAATCACTCTTATCCTGCCCTCTATAGGTGTCCCCAAGGCTCAATCATGGCTCTTTTCTTCTTTTCTCTCAGTGAGCTTATCAGCTCCCAAGGATTCAATTATGGTTTTTGTGCTGTTGATGATCAGATCTATATACAACTAGGTTCTGATTAGTGTAAATAATGAATCCCCTGAAGTGGTCACATTATTCAAATTTCCATTGGGCTGGAAATAATTACCATATTTTACATAATTATAACTTAGAATAATGTGAATTTGAAAACATACGACCACTTTTGGACTGGTTATCCTATATGTTGGGAGTAGCCAGCTATCTCTTGAGCTCTAATCTCATATTTCCAAATGACATCTCTATATCTAGATGTCCCAGGGGCATCCAGAAGCCACATGTCCAAGAGAGAACTCATTATCTTTCCCCAAAATCTCTTCTATCTTCCTCTCTTTCCTATTTCTGTTGAGGACAAGACCATTCTTCTAGCTGTCTGGGTTTAAAATTTGGGAATCTCACTCAAGTCTTCTTCTCCCTTACTCCTCCCCAATATCAGTTGTTAAGTCTTATAGGTTTCACCTATTCACCCTCTGCCCCATCCTTCTCTTCTCTCTCCCTACTTACATCATAACCACCACAGTGCAGGCCCTCACCACCTCTCACCTAGACCATTACAATAGCCTCCTGCTTGGTCTCTCTGCCTCCAAGTTTTCTTTTTCCAGTCAAATCTTCCAAACACAGTTGTCAAAGTGATTTTCCTAAAGAACCAGTCTAACCATGGCACTCCCCTGCTCAAGAACTTTCAAGGACTCCCCACCAGCCCTAGGATCAAAGATAAATTCCTTGCTTGGCATTCAAAGCTCTTCACAACCTGGTTCCATCTGCCTTTTCCAGGCTTTCCACATCATTCCCCTTTGCATACTCTCTACTTCTGCCAAAACCGTCTACTTGCTGCCCCCTGTACCCAACATTTCAACAGGAAGTGGCAGGTGCCGAGAGAATCAAATCACTTTCAGCTGGATGACCATTTTGTCTCTACCCATGATGGAGGACAACCTAGAACCCTCAGCCCAAGAGCCCCAGGAGTATCATTACCCCAGAATATCAGTTCCTGCAACCATCATTCAGGGTAACAAACCCTATAGAGAAGGCACTTGCCATCTTTCCCACCAACAACTCCACTAACCATTGACAAACATTTATTTATGGGTGGGTAAGCCCAAGACCCCCCAGAAATCATGAGCCCCCCCCAGACCTCCCATGCTGTCTCAATCCAACCCCTACAGCCTTTATCTATGAGAAAAACCTCTGAGTCAGTCAGTCAACAAGCATTTATTGAGTACCAACTAAGTGCCAGGCACTGGGTAAAGCTCCAGTGATACCAAAAAAAGGAGGAAAAACATTGTCTCTGCCCTCAAGAAACTCACATTCTAATGTGAACAACTCTATAAAAATAAGAACTATACAAGATAAATTGGAGATAATCTAGAGAGGGAAGGCATGGAGTGGGGAGGAGAGACAGGGAAAGGACTCTTATAGACTATGAGATATGAGCTGAAGGAAGTCAAGGAAGTCCACTGGAGAATATGAAGAGGGAAAACAGTCAGAGCTTAGAAGCTAGTCACCAAAGGAGTCAGGAGATGGAGTGATGTGTGCAAGGAACAACCAGGAGGCTATTCAGGTACCTGAATCTTAGAGTACTTGGAAGGGAATAAAGTATAAGAAGACCAGAAAGGGACTTCTGGGGGCGAAGCCAAGATGGCGGAGCAGGCACACACAACTCTCTAAGCTCCTCTCATTCCTCTCATAATCAACTATTTAATCCAGCCTCAAAAATAACTCTTCACTGCTTAAATTCATGAAGATTGGAAACACAACAACTTACCAGCTGAAGTCAATCCGGAAGCTCGCCAGGAAAGGTTTGTCCTGAGGGGCCAGGAACAGACTAGCACAGGCAAGGAGAGACTAGAGTCCTGAGCAGACCAGGAGCGGGGGTGATCTCTGTGGCTAGAGAAGTTCTAGGGACCACTCTGCTATAGGCTAATTGCTCTGCCTTGATTACAAAGCAGTGAACTGGCAGAGAAGTTAAAGCCTAAAACAGAGGGTCCTCTAAAAAACGCCAGAACCTAATGAGATCTGGCTGTAACCCCTCAAACCCGGAAGTGACTCAGGCAGACTGTAAGGCAACCCTGCACCCACATCCTGCAGTTCGGGGCTTTTGCGGGGGCAGTTACTAATCTGCATGGCAGCGGGGCACAACCTGGGCAGCCTCTAATCGGCAGAGTGGGGGGCTCAGCCAGGGGCAATAGAACCTCCCCAGCTGACTGCGCTTCCCGGGCAGACACTTTCGGTCCCTGCAAATCCATTCACTGCTCAGCTGCTAATACCCACAGCCCCAGGGCAGGATTTGGCTTGGGAAGTGAAACTCTCACTGCTCAGCGTCTAGCCCCAGGGCAGTCGTTATCTCACACAGCCGGGGTTCTTTGAAGGGCACTTTCCCAGCCCAGCCCTGCAGGCCTGAGTTACTCCCGAGTGGGGAACTCTTTCCCAGAGCACTCCAGTACCTCGCTGCTTTTTGTAGCCGGTTGGCAGGACAGCTACCCTTCCATATACCTTTCACTGCTCTGCAGAGGAAGCTGGTAACCTCCTGGCCCTGAAGGCAGACCTTACAGGCTTTAACAAAATGAGTAAAAAAATCAAAAGGGCGATTGATAGTTTCTATATAGAAAAAGAACAGCTTTTCAACCCTGAAGAGACTAATAGCAGACAGTCTCCAGACAATTGTTGGTCTCCAATACAAAAGGCTCTCCTAGAAGAGACTATTAAAAACCTTAAAAGAGAGCTAGAAGAGAAATGGGGAAAGGAAAGAGAAGCTATGCAAGAGAGCAACAACTTCCTGAAATGTGAATTGGAAAAGATAAAAAACTTCCAAGAAGTGCAGGGAAACAGAATTTGTGAATTGGAAAAAGAAAATAACTCACTAAAAAAAAAAAAAAGTCAAATATTTACTTGGAAAAACAACAGACCTGGAAAATAGATCTAGGAGAGAGAACCTGAGGATCATCGGGCTACCAGAAAATTATGAGGAAAAAAAAAGCCTAGAACTATTTTACAGGAAATCATCAAAGAGAACTGCCCAGAAGTAATAGAACCGGAAGGGGAAATAGGCATTGAAAGAATTCATCGAACACCTTCTGAAAAAAGACCCTAAAATAAAGACTCTGAGGAATATTGTGGCCAAAATTCAGAATTTTCAGACTAAAGAAAACATTTTACAAGCAGCCAGGAAAAAACAGTTCAAATACCTAGATGCCACAATAAGGGTCACGCAAGATCTGGCTGCCTCAACATTAAAGGATCGAAGGGCCTGGATTCAGATATTCAGAAAGGCAAAAAAACTTGGAATGCAGCCAAGAATAAACTCCCCAGCTAAGCTGGGTATTTTTTCCCATGGAAGAAGAAGGACATTTAATGAAATAGAGGAATTCCATCTGTTTCTAAGGAAAAAACCAGACTTAAACAAAAAACTTGATCTCCAACAACAGGAATCAAGAGAAGTAGAAAAAGGAGAAACTAGACAACATAGTAAAGTAAGAGGATACAGTTCAACCCAACTCCTCCTACAACTACTTCAACAAAGATGAGAAATTAAAGGATACACTGCAAGACTCAAGTGTTTCATTCAAGTCCTCTATCTTCAGAGTCGATGTTCTTTTCACTTGCCATTGTGCTTCCCATGGTCAGGCACACTGTAACATGCCCTTTACTCCTGTGCCTCCAAATCCTGTATTTGGAGTGACCAAATAAATGTCTCCTCCCCAACCCATTCACAAAAAAAAAAAGAAAAAAAAAAAGATTGTGATTGGCCTGACCCTCAGGGAAGTAAACAAGCTGCATTTAATTGACCACCTCACAGCTGATGTCAACTAAGGTACCATAAAGAACCTATGGGAGCCAATGAGAAATGATGAGGCAAGGGGAAAACTCTCTTGCATCAAGTGCTACTGGAGGCCCTGTCCTATCTCAGTATATCTCAGAATTTAATCTAGAAAAGGCATAAACAACCTTTTACCTTTCCATAATATTTTTAAAATAAAAACTTTTGGAGGGTCTTATGTATAGTTTATATTCTTTTCTTATCTATTTAGTGCAATGGGACGCACTCAACCATATAGTGATCTAAAAGACCTTCTGCGTCAAGGCACGAGACTGGAATATGGGGATGAAAAAGTATATTTAGAATATATGCATAGCTATACATAAATATATGTGTATATATGTGTGTATGTGTGTATATATACATATGATATATATGCTTCATCAGTGCCCATTTTGTCTGTAAGTGTAAATATAATATATGTGGCTGTATATACAAACATTAAAAAAAAAGAAGAGAAAAGAAAAGAAGAAGACCAGAAAGACAAGAAGGGTCCGGGGTTTTAAGCTCCAGAGGATTTTATAAGGATGGGTTTATATATGATCCTGGAGGCGATGGGGAGTTATTAGAATTCACGAGATAGGGGAGAGACATGGTCAGACCTGTGATTTAGGAAGATCACTTTGGCTTAGTGGAGAATGGATGGAATGGGGAGCCTTATGGCAGGCAGCCCTCCCAGCAGCTACTGACATAGGTCAGATGTGAGGCGAGAAGGACTGGACTAAGGCAATGGTAGTATGAAGGGATAAAGAAATTTTGCAAAGGTAGAATCAATGGGGTTTGGCGATAGATTGAATATATGGAAGTCAAAATAGAATAGGACAGAGATAATATTAAACCAATTACCAGTTTGCATCTCCACGAGGGCTCATTTCCTGGATGATGGTGGCAGGGCCTGGGCTTAGGGTCTGGGGAACGCTTCTGTTCCAGGGATGTTGGGTTCAGGGTTCTGGACTCTGTCTAGGAATGAGGAGAGAGAGTGACTGAGGTAACTGTTTGACTTTCTTGGACCGCACCATCTCTTGTCTCTCCTTTAGGATACCGTGAGGCTTCAACTAGGCTGGCTTGCCTGTCGTTGGGTAGCGGTTGGTTTGCAGTTGGTAGAGATGTCTAGCCCTCCATCTTGCTATCATTTACAAGTGTTCCCCTTCCGTGTCATAATCTTTTATCATTCTAGCTTTTCCTCTGCCTTATGATCCCCAAGATGATTCTTCATAACCATCATGACTCTAAACCCTCCACCCCTCAATACTTTCTCAAGCCATCACCTCATACACTCTTCCCTTCTCTAGCATTACCCATTGGTATACCTACCTCTATACTTGAGTCCCTTGCCCTCCGCCCCTATGTCTACTTTCCCTTGGCCAAGTTTTATTATTCCCACTATCCACTGTCTTCATGTCTATTCACAGGGAGTTGAAGAAAGTCACAAAATTGGGCTAACTGGATCCATTCTAAGTTCCCATTATGTGAATCAGAATTGATCCCTCCATAATTGATTCACTGTTCACTCACCACAGTGGCTCTTCCCAATCTTTTCATTTTTCCTTGAACTTCTGATGGCTTCTTCTCTCTAACCCTCCCCAAGATGAGAACCTTGCCTTATATTTTGCTGAATTTTACCAAAATCTCTTCGGCCACTATCTCCTCCTTTAGCTCTTAGACCTCCCACTAAACTGGCATCAACCGGTTACTAATTCCATGTTGGTCCAGTCATTTAGCCAATTCCAAATACACCCCAATCGGACTGGGATTTATCCCTTACCTTGTTAAAAGGAGTAGGTAGCCAGCCATGTCAGAAGCTACAGGATGTGAAGGAGAGTAAGAAGGGAGACAAAGCCGCTCAATCGAACTGCTGAGAATCCTTTGAGAGAGGTTGCTCAGTAGAATGATGGGGTTTAGAAGAGAGACTGAAGAGTGAATGCACAGTAAGGAATCAGAGGCAGAGGAATAGAGATGATACTAGGTTCTGGGCAGCAAATAGAAGGAGAGAGAGAGATTGATAGCTTGAAGGTCGAGAAGATTGTTTAGGTTAGATGAGCACTTATGGCTAACAAGGAAGGAGCCAAGAGAAAGGGAGTGATGGACGATGAGTACATCAGTGAGCTACCTGGGTAAGCACACCGAGCTCTTTCGATGCTCCTTGCCGTCCTCCTCCCTCCACGCTCATTTTCTTCCCCACGGTGATAATTTGTATCTGTGTTGTCAAGACTTCATTCTTGAGTGTCTCTCACTTCTTTTAAGATGAATTCCCTTTCCGAAGACTCATGGCATCCTATTTATCCCATCTCTGAATTTGAAAACAAAATCTGCTTTTAAGGGATCATAGGTTTAGAGCTGGAAGGACCATCAGATCCCTTCTGGGTCAAATCTCTCATTTGAGGCCTAGGGAGGGGAGATGCTTTGTTCAAGAGCACATAGCTCATAAGTATCAGAGGAAGAATTCAAACTGCCAAGTTACCGTATCCACTGCACCACACTGCCTTGGCTCTCCTGAAGCCCAAAGTCCAAATTAGACATCGCTGGGAGTTCCCCTCCTGATCTAAGATGGCTTCCATACTTGCCCCTACATTCCCTTCGTTCCTTCTTCACTAACCACTTCCTCTTCGGTGAGTATCACAGTTGCCCTCGTTGACTTTTTTTACCTTCTCAATTCAGAGAATAGTGGAATTGCCAGTGAACAACCCCAGTCAGATGCCTCATTTTTCAGAAGAAGAAACTTCTGGAGAATTCTCCACTTGGCCAGCATCGTCAGTGGTAGAGGAAAGATTCTAATCCAGATTGACCTTTGCATTCAAGGCCACTTTCTATTTCTATACTGCCTTTGAAAAGGAGAAACTCTCATCAGTGTAAGTCAAGAACTGATAAGTACTTTGCTTTGATTACCAGGAAGTTCCCACACTGATGGAGCACATAATGGTGAGTACCCATTTCTGCCCCCTGGAAACAGTGCTGCTAAGGCAGGCTTCTCATGTATGGCAGCCAGCCAGTCTCATTCTGCCACACCAGCGGGCCCACTTTTGGACTCCCCATTTGGGAGGGATGGCAACAAGCTGGAGCCCATTCAGAGGACTATAATGGCGCCAGTTCTGAAGACCAGTCCAATGGAGGATCTGTCAATATATGACATCACAAAGTAGAGTGCTGGAGTTGGAGTCGGAAAAAACTGGGTTCTGATGTAGCCTCTGACAATTCCCAACTGTGTGGCTGAAGACAGGTGGTTTAACCACAGCCTCAGTTTCCTCATCAGCAAAACAGGGAGAATGAATGACTTTGAGGGAAGTCTTGAGAAGAAAATGAGAGCATGGATGTAAAGCACTTTGGAACCCTTAAAGTTCCATAGAAATGTCAGAATTATTCATTGAAGAAGCTTGGGGCTCTCACTTGGAACCAAGATGGTTTAGGGGGCTTTCCGATTACTGTCTTCCAATATTTGCAGGGCTCTCACTCCGAAGAAGGATTGTGCTTTTTCTCTTTGGACCCTGAGGGCACGAGTAGGAGATGTGGGTGGAAGTTATGAGGAGGGCAATTTGTCTCAATAGAAGAAAGAGCTTTATAACAATTGGAGCTAGAATGGCTGCCTGGGGTGGTAGTGAGCTCCCTGTCTTTAGAGGTCTTGAAGGAGAGGCGGGAGAATTCCTTGCTAGGATTGCCACTTCAGGTAGGGATCCTTTGAACCTGGAGAGTCTGTGATTTCCCTTCTTTCCCTTCTCAAGCTCTCTTAGCAGGACTTGGAGGGAGAGCTTGGCCAGTCACAGACACCAGTCCTTCTCACTGCCTCAATTGCCCTTTCCCAGAGGTCTTTAGCCCTTCAGAATAATCCCCACTGCTTTCTTTGGAAAGAAAATGGGCTCATATTGCAGGAGGAGAGACTAGCTCTGAGGAAGCTTGGGTTGTCCCGGGAGAGAGATGGAGAGCTTTTAAAATTAGGATGGATTCTCATCTGGCTGGGGAGGGGCTAAAGGGGGGGATGTTTAATGGCGGTCCTGCCTGAAGTCTGGAGATGGCCTTGGTGACCTTTTAAGGTCTGTTTCCTGCCCAAAGAGCCTGAAATTTCAAGGTTCTCCTCATCAGAGCTTCTGGAGGAAAAACAGTTTTAATCCAAAAGCCATCTGCCCCTTTTCACCTTGCCCTCTTCTCCTTCCTGGTCTGGGCCTTCAGACACATGTCTGAGCTCTGACGACTTTCCTGCAGCGAGCCCTCAGAGGGAAGAGACAACGCTCAGCGAACGAATGAACGAGCGAACGAACGAATGAATGAGAGATGGCCGCTTCTGAGCATTGTTCCTGTTGTCTGGGGCAAATCTGAGGACAGATCCTGCCTCTTAGCTCCCTGACCCCAAGGAAGTCACTTAACATCCCTGGCTGTTTCCTCTTCTGTAAACTGGTGATAATAATAGCGTCTACTTCCCAGGGTTCGAAGGAGTAAACATATGCAAACCAGTTGGCCAACCCAAAAGGACTACACTGGTGCTAGCTATTATCATGTGCCGGGTACTGTGCTAAGCGAGGGGTGGGGGGGTGGGGGGAAAACGGATGCGAGCTAGCCAAACAGCACCTTCCCTTAAAGGGGCTGCAATTCTAACTGGGAGAGACCACACATACAGCAGGGTGAGAGCCAGGGAGGCTTTTTGGGGCCGGGAGGTCACAGAGATGGCCAAGGGAACAATAGGGCAGTGCATAGGAATGTCCTTTCCAGGGGCAACTGCAGTGGGGATTTGCTTGCTGTTCTCAGAGGGGAGTGGGGGGCTGGTACCCGGGTACCCCCACAGGAAGATAGCCAGAGCAAAGGAGCCCTGTTGAATTCTCAGAGATCAGAGCCAGAGTTACAGGATTGTGCAGAGGGGGGATAAAGAGTGGAGAGGCCAAGGGGGGAAGCGCATTAGGAGCAAGTTGAGAGGTTTCCCAGGGTCAGAATTCCTAGGGTTTAACTGTATCTTGGCTGGAGGAGTGGAAGAGCAGAGAGATTGTAGAAGGGGAGATGAGACTCTGGAGCTCTCTGGATCTGCTCCATTCTCTCTGCAATAAGCTAAAGCCTTCCTCTGAGGGTTATTCTGAAAACTGGAGCTCCTAAGGTCTGCTATCAACTTGTTATGTGACTTTCTGTAAACCCCTTCCCCCACCTCCTGGGCTTTGGGTCTCACGTCTGCAAAAGAAGAAAATTGGCCTAAATCTAGCTTTTCATTTCAAATCTCTAATGCTCCTTCCAATTCTCCAAAGTTGATGATTCTTTCATTTCTAATACTTTCCTAATTTCAAATTAGTCTGAGTGCTGCAGAAAAGACAAATGTTGAAACTGACCTTGTCACTTAGGCAAAAAGAGAGAGAGAGCGAGAGAGCAAGGAAGCCAAGTTTAATCAGCACTTTTTTTTTTAAGAAGAAAAAAATTTTTAAATATAGCTCTGACAGAGTCTAGACAGGTCATCTCGTCTATTCACCTGACCTCAAACCTTCTGAGAAAGATCAAATCTTATGAAGATTTTCCCACACTTCCCTCAGTAGTAACCATTTCCCAGTGTATCACATAACTCAAACAGTTGGTAAGTTCTCCCTAATGTCTAAATCCTTCCCCGCTGCAGTTAAATGAATAATTGGTTATTAGACTCATCCGAGTTCCCAACAGGACATTACCGCCCCATCGAATTAAGTTACATAGTCCTGCTGCCAAAGAGGGAACGCGGCTGGTTCTGGAGAACGGCCAGGCAACAGTTTGGCCAACTCTGCGTACAATATGACTTGAGAAATACTATGAAATATTACAGGTTCCATAGGGGTTTGGCTCCATTTTTTCTTGCCACCCTTTAAGATTACTTGGGTTCCAGATTCAAGATGCTCTTGATTGGCTTAGCCCCCATCCCCCAGGAAATTCCCTCCTTTTAGATCCAGCTGATCTTAACAAATCACCTGCCTTTCACATCAAGAATAAAGAAAAACAGTTTAATTGAATCAGGGAAAAGCATGTTCGTATCAAGCAGCAGCATGTACCTGGAGCACAAAAATGCAACAGACACCACCACCTCCCAAGGTCAAAATTCTCCTCTTTCTGCCTTCTCCTTGGCACTGAAATGACTGAGACATCCTCCGTTCAGGGTCATCCAGTCAAATCGCTGCCTCGGAGTCACTCTCCATTTAGGGGAAAGAGACGAAGGAGGAATGGGACATCACCAAGGAACACTGGCGTCTGCACGATCCGAAAGCCACTGTTCAGCTACAAAGGAATGTTGTTCCCATGCAGGATGTGGGGTCTGTAAGAGTTCAGAACACAATGAGTCCACAAGCTAGGCAGGAGTGATGAAAACTCCCAAGAACTGCCTGAGTGCTCAACATCTGACTTTAGCAGGAGGGGTGGTAAAAAAAAAATCTCAAAGTCTCTTTAAAAAACCCAGTAGGACGTGGCACGCCAGATTATTCATCTCCCCTCTCCCCCTTCCCTCCTTTCCTGTCTTCTTCTCAGGCTTCATTTTTTAAATTCCCATGACTATGTGCACCAGCATGCCTCCAATAATAGTTCACATCCCCCGGGCACTAGGTATCCTGGGAAGAAAGGGCAAATGAAGCTATATTAAAGTGTCAATATACAGGCAAAGTATAGAAACACCCCTCTTTACATTGTGTTTCATCAATCCTCTGACTGGGCAAGAGACCCAAGGAAAATTGCTGGAAGTTTATCAGGGTTTTTTTTTCAGTCTTTTCAAAGAACTAGTTTGGTTTAGCATTTCTATAATCTCTTTGTTTTCCATTTTATCTATTTCTCTTGTGGGTTTAATTTGAGTTTTTTTCATGTTGATTTTCCAGTTTTTGATGGTATACTCAGTTTCTTAGTCTTCCCTGCTTCTCTTTTGTTAATATCCTTTCAGAGATAAAATGTGTTCTTTATGACCCGCTTTAGCTACCTCCCAGAGATTTTATGTTGTCTCATTACTTGTCTTCCTCTTTCACATAGTTAAGTCTTTCCGATCTGTCCTTTAACTCACTCATTATTCACAATGTCACAAAGTCACCATTTCAGTCTATATCTTTTCTTCGTGTCAGCTGTATTAATCCCTATTTTGTTGTATTATGGTCTCTAATGGATCACTAAGTATTTCTTAAATTCATTTCTAATTTCTTGGTGCTCTAGCACAAGCTCTATTTCTATAAAGGTACAAATCAGTCCCGAGAAATACGCATCTTTGTAATGATCCATTCAATTCCCTTCATTTTCCTTTCTGATCTCTGTCAGATTTCTCTAACTCAATGATACGCATTTCCCAAGTATCTATTATGTTCAAGGCATTGGAAGTATAAAGCCAAAATTCAACAAAGCCCTGCTTTCAAGGAGCTTGTATTCTTGTAAGGAAATGCAGTGTGTAGATAGAAAAGGAACTACAAAATAACTTAAAGAGGGAGACCAATCGATAGTCCAAAGAGAGGTTCGTGTTGGAAACTAGGGAGCAATCCAGTTGCATAGATAGAGGGTAGCTAGATTAGAGTGGGCTTTAAAAGCAGGCAAAGAAATCTGAAGCTTTATGAAGTAGGCCCTGTGGAGCCATTGTAAGTTTTCAGCTGGAGGAGCAACAGTCTGAAAGTGTTTTAAGAACATGTAGCCGTCAGTGGTACACAGGGCATTGGACAAGGGAGAAACTGAAGAAAGAGAGGTCAACCAGGAGGTGGTTGTGGTAATTCAGGCAGGAAGTCCTGAGAGCCTGGGCTAGAGTAATAGAAATGGGAAGAGAGAAGAGTTGATCTGAAGCACTTTTTAGAGGTACAACTGAAATAACTTTGGGAACGTGTTGGGCAGCAGCCTAGAAAGAAAGGGAGTGATGGCTCCCAAACTTTAGATTGTGAGCTTTTAAGAAAATGGGGATTCCACTGACAGAGTTAGGAAAGTTGGGACAGGAAACTCCTGGTATTGAGGAAGAAATGACTGGGTCAGTTTCCATTTGGGCTAACTATAGGGCATGCACATGGAAATGGCCGGTGTGGGTTTAGAGATAGAAATAGAGCTAAGGAGAGCGATCGAGATGAAAGATGTGGATTATGGAATCCTTGTCACAAAGGTAACAGATAAAGCCATGTGCATCACCGAGCTCTCTGAAATAGAGTACAGAAAGAAATGCCTAACCCTAGAGATGGACAGGGAGAAGCAAGGACCACGATCCTCACACTCGAAGAGCTTACATGTCAGATCAAACGTTCCTTTAAAACTCCTGTCATTCTTCATAGACTTCTGAGGCTCAGTGGATTGCAGAGTCAGATTGAAATAGGGTGGAAATTCCAGGATCTTGGATTCTTCCATTGATAAGTGATGTGCAAAGTAGATTCTAATATGTAAACTGCAGGCAGTCTAAAATGCAACTTGTCTCTCTCTTGACTACTGATTTAATCTAGTTTCTTACCAAGGCTAAGACAACAAGCCCATAGAAACTTCATTTCAGGGTATTGAAAGAGCTAGCTAGTAGATGCTACTCGCCGAACCACAATCTCCCTGGGTGACTATGGACAAGTGACTTGCCTTCAAAGTACCTCACATCCTCACCTGTAAAATAAAGAGGGGGAAGAGAAGGGGGACTAGATCCAGTTCTCAAGCTATATCATCCTCTAGTTTTCTGAACTAGGATAGAAACTATGTGAATGAAGATAAGAGGAAAAATATGATTTTTTTCTGGAGGGAAAATGATTAAGATTTGGCAACTGGTTCGTTGGCTATTGGGAGCAAAGGAAGAGGAAAAACTGAAGGTGACTGGGTGACAGGGAAGTCATAAAAAAGAGGGGAAAGATAAGGACTTTGTACATATTGAGTTTGAGAGGTACCTATGGCACAGCCAAGGGATGTTTGTAGTAAATAATGGGTGAAGCTTAGGTGGACATCGATCAGCTTGAAATCATCCCAAGGAGGGCACCGGGATGGCGAAGGGCCTGTAGTTCATGCCATATGAGGACCATTTGAAGAAATGGGCATGTTTAACTTAGAGAAGACTTAGGAGAACAAGAAAATGATCTTCAGCTATTTGAAGGATTGTCATATGAAAATGGAATTAAGTCTGTTTTGCTTGACCCCCGAGGGAGAAACCAGGAGTGATGCAGGAAAATCCCAAAGAAGCAAACTTAGGGTTTTCCAAAGGAAAACCTTTCTAGCAGGTAGAGGTAAGAAGGGATGTCTGGAAAGCTGATGAGTTCCCTATCACTAGAAGCCCTCAAGCAAAGACTGGACAGGCAGCCTTGTCAGATATGTGGAAGAGGCGACTCTTTCTTATGAGTGAGTAAATGGTCTTATGGCTTCGAGGAGCTGTGATTCGAGGCTCACCCTCCTTGCCCAAATGGCCATCATAGACTGAGTGTTCACATAAGTCTGTGTTCACCTGTTAGTAGTTATGGTGCTGAGTATGTGACACTGACTCCTTTCTTTTCCAGTTCCCTTAAGTACTCTTGCAAGGAACTATGGGAGCTGTGGGACCTGTGGCGGCTTTTACTTTTTACTATTTGCTTTGTAAACCTGGGTTTCTGGGTCCAGATGCCTACTCTTCCTATCTTTAGCCTTACTTGCACCTCTCCATTAGCATCTAATGGAAAATTTGCTGAACCAATAAAAAGTCATCTCCAAGATTGCTCCTAAACCAATGGAGAACTCGTATGTCTGAGAAGGACAAATTGATTTAATAGAAGAATACTTAGCTAAGCTTTCTGGGACTGAGATTGCTATAACAGCCTCAAAAGGTATCTTGAACCTAATAGGTGCTCAGTATCTTTTATTGAATGGATACACCCTAAATTTGCAGAACATGGGACAACCTTCCCTTTTTGTAGATAATGGTTGCCTTTGGGTAAAGGAATTCCATGGGCCTGACTCCATTAAAAACTGTCACTCGTTAGGACCCCACTGATATTGTTGTTTTTACTAGTTCGCCAGAAGGCAAAATCAGTTCAGAGGAGACATTTAATAAAATAGCAGCAGCATCGAAAGTGGATGATGGACCATTTCCCCCCAAATGATGGCCCATCTTCCTCCTAATTCCAGGGTATGTTTCTCCTAGAGGTACACGTACATCAAAGAGAAGTAGAGACTCGCCTACAGAACATGTATGGAGAGGCACATAGAATAAGCAAGTGTATCCAGTGTACACGTGTGAAGATATAATCATATAGTAGACACATGCAGCCACAGAGTACGCGTGGAGAAGCTGCTCAGACCTCAGAAGCTCTAGGTCCAGTAACACCATTCTGCCTCTCCCATTAGACTCGCTGGTCACTGCCCTCACATAAGCATCTAATCTCTCCCTGCTAAGAAGCATGTAGTGTCTCAAGGCAGTTGCTCCTTGCTGGTCTCCCATGACCGCTGGGTGGTACTGTGCTGTTCCTGTGGCTTAGTTGGGCACGTGCTTATGGGGGTGCCCTTTGTTTTCAACATCTGACTTCAGCGCCGTTCCTCAGCTGAGATACTCCAGGTTCTCCATAAGAGGAAGAGTAGACTCTTACCATCTCCCTTTTAGCTCAGAGCACCTGGAGAGACTTAAACTTTAGCTGTCTTTAGGAAACAGGGATTTCACGCAACCAGCAGCAGGTAAGGGAAAACCCCTGAACTGCTTTTCTTCCCATAACATGAGTCTGTCACTTCCCAAAGTCTTGACGATGGAGTTTTCCTCTCCAGAAGAAGACCGCGATTGCCTCAAGGGGCCAAACTCTTTTGGAACACATAAGACGCAGCCATGAAGCTGCAAGCATTAAATCTCTTTTGACCTTTCCTTCTCGCTCAATGTCCCCATCCTAAACCTCTAGCTGACTTAAGGTTAGAAATCCACTGGACTTCCCTACCTCTCACGTAATTCCCTTCAGAATCATTTTAGGGGCCGAACTTCCAGAAAGTTGTCAAGGTTATTTGGGTCTGAGGCCCTGATATACCCTCCCCCTTTTCTCATCCCAGAGATTTAGTTTTATTTCAGGCAAATAAAGGGAGGGAAAGCGAGCAAAGGAAAAACTCCCTAAGTGGAGCCTCTTGGAGACATCACCCTCCAACACGGTCCTTTTTTTATTATGGATTATGTATATACAACTAGCAACAAGCCTCTCCAGACTTTGAGAGGCCCTACAGATAACAAAGCTACGCCGTATTCTAGGCCGAAACAACTCACCCCCATTAATGTTCAATTCTTTTTGCTACACAATGAGAGGCTGAAACTATTTCTGAATAGACTGATTTCTAAAGTAGAGAAGAAAAGGAGAGAGCAATTGTCCCCCAATGTGAAATGGCATTAATGTTTTACAATAAACAACAGAGCAGGGATAGATGAAAGCCCAAATGAAGCAGCTGATCCTGGGTGTTCTAATGCCTTCTTGGTTGTAGGCTTGCCTCGTGTAACCAGAGAACCCAGAGCATGGAAGAGTAAGACCTTAGAGACCACCCTAGCTCAGTCCTCTCATTTTGCAAATGAGGAAACTGAGGGGTAACTAGATGGTGCAGTGGGTAGAGCACCAGCCCTGAAATCAGGAGGACCTGAGTTTAAATTTGGCCTTAGACACTTAAGACTTCCTAGCTGTGTGACCCTGGGTGAGTCACTTAACCCCACTTGCCTCAACACATACACACAAAAAGAGGAAACTGAGACCAGGCATAGTCAAATAATGATTGATTAGCTTTGATCCTGTATTCAAGCTTAAGTTTCTGCTCTTCCTCAAAGGGGAGAAGGGGGGATAAGCAATTTATTTACAGTACATCATGCTAGACAGAGCGAGTGAGAATCTAAGAAGGAGGAAGAGCTAGGGAACACTAAGACATTCATGGTGATGACAGGTGCTCTAGGTGTCGTGATGTAGAAGCAGTTTGGTGGGGCAGTGGTTAAAGAGCTAGCTGGAATCCGGGAGACCCGAGTTCAAGTTTTGCCTCAGCTTGACTTCCTAGCTGGGCAAGTCACTTCCCCTGTCTGTCTGACTTTCCTTAAGCTTAAAATGGGGATAATCATGACCCCTACCTCTCTCAAGGTTGTTATAAAGCTGTTTGTACAGACTTTAGCACACAGACTTTAGCACAGTGCCTGGCTCCTAGTGGTGCTTAATAAAGTCCCCTTCCTTTCCATAGGGAAGTGTCTGGATGCTTGGGCCACATCCTATTGCTATCAATCAAACCTCTGTTTGCCCATATGGAAAGCCTGCCCTTGGCCTCGGCAGTCTAGGCCCCCAAACGGTCATCCCATTCACCGGACCGAGCTGTCAGCATCTCCTCTCCCCCAGTGCTGGGCCACCGGCGACGGTCCCTCCATTCTAAGCCTGTCTTTGGGTCTCTGATGGAAGCTGATTTCCATCTTTTCTCTGGGTCTCTATTTCCCCACCTGTAGGGTTCTCCTCGCTCGCTTCCTGGCTTGTGGAAAGGGTTTGGGCAAGGCAAATGCTCAGATAGCATTAGCTATGATAACCACGGTTCCATAATCACCTTTAATGAAGTGCCTGAAGGAAGTCATATGTACTAGGGGCCTTCAGCTGTTATTATGAACAAATTCATCCACATCTCTGGTATGAAGCTCACCGCCCCCTCTGGCACCGCCCCCCCCTCCTGCCCCCTGCTCCTCAGCAACTGTTTTCAAGCAGCAAAGAAGAAACCAAAAGACTTTCCCTCCATGAAATGTGCTGATGTTGGTAAACTGACAATCTTTAGAAAGCTCCTCTGGTTCCTCTGGCTGTAGGAACAGGCTGTCCAATGCACTTATCTGCACAAAGGAATTGCCTTCTTTGGAGGGTGGGGAAGGCAATCTAGAGCCAAAGGCTTGGGGCCTGGAAGTTGCCAACAGGTAGGAAAGGAGAGAAGGAGGATGTGGGCTATGCCGTCAGCTGGCTAGCACAAGTCACCATGGAGGGAAGATGGAGGGGCCATAGGAGTACCGGAGGCTGCTGGGAGCAGGGAGTGGCTCTCTCGATATTCCCTAAAAATGTTAGGCTGTTCAGGTTGGGAGGCCCAGTGTTCTGACAGGTGGGTGGAGCCCGAAAGGAAGTAGACAGGGCCAGCTAGAGGAGAACTAATGAGGAGAAGCTGTCAGAACCAGAGGCAAAATTCTCCCAAAGAGAAAATACAAGGAACTTCAAGGTTGCAGTTGAGCAAGTTAATATGACTCTCCCTGAGCAAGTAGAGAAAAAAAGGAGGGAGGAGGGAGGGAGAGAGAGATGAGAGAGGATGGGGGGGGAGAGCAACACAGAGGTGCAGAGAAAGCAAGGGAGGGAGCGGGAGAAAGAGAGGATGGGAGGGAAGGAGAGGGAGCAGATAGAAAACAGATGGATAGATAGAGAGAAAGACAGAGAGGGAGGGAGGAAAGAGAAAGGGAGGGAGAGAGAAAGAGAGAGGGGAGGAAGAGAGGGAGGGATGGAGGGATCAGGGAGGAGAGAGAGGGAGGGAGAGAAAGAGAGATGAGAGAGGACGGGGGAAGAGCAACACAGAGGCACAGAGAAAGCAAGGGAGGGAGAAAGAGGACAGGTGGGGAAGGAGAGGGAGCAGATAGAAAACAGATGGATAGATAGAGAGAAAGACAGACAGAGAGACAGAGATGGGGGGAGGCAGGTGGGCAGGGACAGGAAAAAAGAGAGGCAAGGAGAAGAAAGAAAAAGACAGAGAAGGAGGGAGAGGGAGGAGCCAGACAGACAGACAGGGAGGGTAGTGAGGAAACAGACAGAGACAGAGAAGGAGGAAGAGGGAGGAGCCCAGCGGACAGATGGAGGCAGAGAGGGAGGGAGAGCGAGGAGACAGACAAACAGACAGAAAGGCAGGCAGGCAGGCAAACAAGAGGAAGGAAACAGACAGACACAGAGAGAGAGACAGAGAGAGCAGGAAAGGGAGGAGCCCCACAGAGACCGAGGCAGAGAGGAAGGGAGGGTAAGGAGCTAGCCACATGGACGGACGGACAAACAGAAAAGCGAGCAGGGAAGCGAACAGGAGGGAAGGGAAGGAAGGAAACAGACCGAGGGAAAGGAAGAGGGGGGAGCCGGCCACAGCCAGAGGACGGAGGGCAGACAGACAGACACACAGACGTGGCCACTGACAAGGGGAGAGAGAGGAGCCAGCCAGAGACAGAGGGAAGGATGAAGAAAGGGGAAGGGAGGGGGAGAAAGAGAAAGAGGCTCAGGCAGTAGAAGAGAATGGAAGGGAAGATGGAAAAAAGGGGCAGGACAAAACGAGGCGCATCTGAGGGGAGCCTTAGAGGAACAAGAAGTTGAAAATCAGGATGTGTGGTCACTGCCCTTTCTCCTCCCAAGGTCACCTCCTGCTTTCAGACTTCAGTGCCCTTCCCCAGTCTGGAGGTCAAAGCTCATTATTCCAACCCCAGCCACTCTGGGTTCCTCGGCCAGGTACCCATAGTCCCTGGAGCCGGGCGGAAGCCAGCGAGCCCACGACGCCCTGAGCCTCTCCTCCATCACGGTGGTGAAGGGGAGCGTGCGCCTTTAAGAACAATGCATCTTGACTTCAAATGCTCACTTCGTAGAAGCAGAAACCTCCCGTTCCAGCTGGAACGAGCCTTAGAAACCGTTGTATCTTTTGCATACATTTCTTAAGAGAGCCTTCAGGGCCAGCTCGGAGGGCTCAGGGTTAGGGTTCAAAGCCGGCCCGGTTCTGCCCCTCTACTTGTTGGCTCTGTACCCAGCAGGGGCCCGATGCCCGCTTCAGTTTGTGTGTTGGCGGGCTGTGGGGGGGGGGGGGGGGGGGGGGAGGGGAAGGAAGGCAGGAGGGGAAGTTGAAAGTCATTCCCAGAGCGATGTGCTCAAGAAAAGGGCTTCTTCTGGCCGCTCGTCTCACCTACTTTCCTTTGTCGGGGCCCTTTGTCCCAGGGCTGCCATTTGTACCTCTCCCATACTCTCGATGACTCACTGGAGAGCCAAGAAAAATCGCAGGGAGTTCATGATATCTGGGGAGACCTGAGAGGCAGGGAGGTAGAAGGGATAGCGCTCCAATTTCGGAGCCAGGAAGCCCTGGGTTCAAGACTCAGTGCTGTGTTCCTGGGCAAGTTGCTGTGAGTTGCCTAGAAGGTGGCAACCTGCAATGGTAAAGGGCGTTTCCCCAGCAGGAGTTCCCCACACTCAATAAAACCAGAGGTTCGGTCCAAAAGAAAAGAAAACTGAGGGAGATACCCAAGTCTCAGACCTTTTCTATAGTCTCGTGTTTGGCTCACCACACCCTAAAAGCCCTGAGCTCCCAGAGTCTTGCTCGGCTGCCGGCAGTCTGCTGGGCAGAAGGAGATGGAGGAGGGGGCGTCAGAGATGGCTATTTAAGCCAACCTTGGGGCCTTTCAGGGTGTCCACTCTGCGTGACTGTGGGATCTCGGTCAGAGACAGAAGACTGCTGGGGGGGCAGGGGGTGGGGAGGGGGCTGCTGGGAAGGTTTAAGCCCCAGCCCTGTCTGAACGTGCCCTTGGACAAACAAGCTAGAGCGCTGCGACAGGGAGCGTGGAATGCTTTTGCCATCTACCGGTGGGATCCGGAACGTGCACCCGCGGACCGCCGAGCACACAAAACCCCGGCCAGCCCTTCTGTCCCCTCCACCCGAAAGGGAGCCCCAAAGCCCATCGGGTCCATCGCTTCCTGAGGCGTCCCCCCCCTTCCAGACGTGTGCAGGGAACAAGCCAAATTCAATGACTTTGGAAAACAGAGATTTGCTTCCGGGGCAGCCTTGATCAGTGGTGGTTCTTCTGAAACAAGTGAACAAAAACAAGCTCGGTTTCCCGTTTTAGGAAATCTATAGCTAAAAGATAAAGAACCACCTAGTTCTAGAATTAGGGAGCAGAATTAGAACGACCTGGTGCTAAACCCCACTCACTGACCGTGTGATCCTGAGTCTCTCTCAGGTCCCCCCCCAGAAACCTTTCTAAGAGCAGGTGCTGCTTCCCCTAAGAACTCTGTCCACTGAAAAAACCCCAAGTCCAGATGGACAGACAGACAGCGAGCCAGAGAGATGGGTGGCTGGCTGGATAGCTAGATAGGTAGATACAGATGGATAGATAGGTAGATACAAAGGTAAATAGATAGAGGTGGATAGATACATGACAGACAGAGAGGTGGGTGGGTAGATGGATAGATGGCTAGACGGATAGATAGTTAGAGACACATGGATAGAGAGATGGCTAGATATAGGTGGGTGGGATAGACAGAGATGGGTCAGTGAATGTATAGAGAGATAGCTAGATATCAATGGAGGAATAGGTAGATAGATAAATAAATAGATATGAATAGATGGATGGGTAGGTGGGGGTGGTTGGATAGATGGAGATGGGTGGGAGCTGGATAGAGAGATAGATATAGATGGATGGATAGAGAGATGGATGGGTAGATGGGTGGATGGATAGGTAGATAGGTAGAAATGGATGGATAAAGAGATGGATATATATATATATATATATAGAGAGAGAGAGAGAGAGAGAGAGAGAGATGGCTGGATGAATAAGTAGATAAAATACATTAATAGATATGAATAAATGGATGGGTAGATGGGTGGATGGATACATAGATAGGTAGAGATGGATGGATGGGTGGATAGAAAGAGAGATGGATGGGAGATGGATAGAAAGAGAAATAGAGATGGATGGAAGAGTAAGTAGATAAATAGATATGGATAGATGGATGGGTGGGGGGAATAGATGAATAAACATAGAGATGGGTGGGGGGATGGATAGGGAGAGTGATAAATATAGATGGATGGATGAATAAGTAGATTGATAAATAGATATGGGTAAATGGATGGGTGGGTGGGGGGATAGATGGATAGACAGATATATAGAAATAGATGAGTGGGGGGATGGATAGAGAGATAGATATAGATGATGGAGAATAGGTAGATAAATAAATAGATATGATAGATGGATGAGGGGATGGATGGAAAGATAAATAGAGTGCTCAAGTGACCTCCAAATCAAGTCCCATCTTCCCAGAGTCTTCTTCTTTCATCATTCCTTCCCATCCTCATTTGGACCAGAGATTTAGAGGGCCAGGGGCCTCCAAAGTCATCTTGTCTACCAGCTTGGGCCTTGGTGAGATTCGAATTCTAGCCTCCTGACTCCAAATCCAATGTTGAGGGTTTTCTCATTGCTTTTCAGACACTAAGTTTCTGTCACTCTCGTGTCAGCAGCTTCTGTATGACACGAAGGCCACAGTTAACTCGGGGGCTCAGGAGAAAGAAGGTTCCACAACTAGTTTTCCTTCCAAATCTGGCACTCCCCCATCAGTTCCCTCTGCTCACCCATGTGGGTGAGCTCTCCTGGAGCTGCAGCCCTTCTCCCAGATGTCCTCAGGGGCTGCGTACCAATGGGGCCTTACTCCCACTGCTCCTTTCTTCTTCCCCCTCCACGCTTGTTGTTTCTCCTCCTTGGCAATGGGGTGAGTCCTCAAGGCCCACAGCTTTCTCGGGATGTCTCATAGGCTTCCAAGACTGAATTGGGCATGTTCCTGTTTAAAGCCTGTAACCCTTGGTGTAGTAACCAGGTTCAGAAGTCTTAGGTTCAAAACCTATTTCTGATGCTTATTTCCTATAAGACCTTGAACAAGTCATTTTACTTCCTTGGGCCCCAGGGTTTTTTGGTAGACAGGCCTTTTATCCACTGGGAATCTATCAATTCTATCCACTGGGATAATATTTGTTAAGTTCTTGGCACAGTGCCTGGCACATAGCAGACATTTAATAAATGTTCCTTCGCAAAGGGCAGCTAGGTGGTACTGAAGTGCATAGAGTTCTAGGCCCAGAGTCGGGAGGACCCGAATTCAAATTCAGCCTCAGACACTTAACATTTATTAGCTGTGTAACCCGGGGAAAGTCACTTGACCCCAATTGCCTCACCAGAAAAAAAAAAAAAAAACCACTCCCTCCCTTCCTCTATGTGTGACAACCTTAGCGAATCACTTCATTTTCCTTGGCCTTAATTTCCCCCTAGGTAAAATGAAGGCATTGAATGAAATAGTCTTTGCCATCCCTCCTACTTCTAGGTCTGTTAACCTAGATCTGCTGTTGGGGATAAACTTCTTCTAGACTCATCTGTGAGCCCTAAAGTTGCATATCAAGAACTCCTCAGGGGTGTGATACTGACCAGAGTTCTCCAGGGAATTATGGTTCCCATTCCAGATCAACTGCTATCATGTCCATCCCAGTCTCCCTTCCTGGGAGACTTGGGGCTTGAAGAACAAGTCAGAATCTCCCCTCTCCTACCCATAAAACACCTCAACTATGGTTGCAAAGCTTCCATGACCCCGAAGCTGAGCAAGCCCCCCGGCGCCAGAGCTGCCCTGAAGCATGGACCCAGAAACCCCCTCAGCTGGACCATCGGCTAGCTAGGAAACTTTTAGGACAAGAAATCGAGGATCTCCAACATTGGATATTCTAGATAATGGACAAGGTGGAAAGGGAGGGGTGGTACCAGGTAGGAGGAAGAGCATATGGCTGGAGAATAAGTTAAAGCTTGTTGAAGAGAGAAAAACCAAAGATCTAAAGGGCTAAAGAATTAAGAGGATTAAAAAAGGCAGGAGAGGGGAAGGAGTGAGATTCGAATTAACATTCCACAGGCTAAAACCCACCTACCTTAGCTCGTAACTGAATCAATATGTTTTTTCTGAGTGGGGGAGGGACCTCAGAGAGAAGTTACTTGAGCAAGGGAAAGGAAGACAAATGGCAAGAAGCAGGAGATGTGTTTCTGCCCAGCCCGGCTTGGAGGAGAAGGGAGGAAGTGTTCTCTTGAAGCAATGGGCCCGATCGGGAGAGAGTAGAAGCAGCCTAGTCAAGGGATGCACCTGACCCAAGCTGAGAGGGCACAAGAGGAGGTGGTATTCCCCCAGGTAGGGGGCGATAGGAAAGCAAACAGAAAAACATTCACAAAAAGGTGTATGTAGAAGGGAGGAAGAGGGATATCATCCTGATGAAGTCACATCCCCACCAGATGTCCTTCCTTCCTCTGTTGTTTGCTACCATTTGGATCACTCTGTATGTGGCCAAGTCCGAGCTCCCATTGGTTGTCTTGGTAACTGTACTACTGCTCCTTCCTATCATTTAGTTCAATCTTAGATTATTTGGGGCTCATTTCAATATTAGTTCATTTTGAGGTCATAATTCTCCATTCTGGTGGTCTTTTCTCGTGGCTATCTCTCTCTCCATCGACATCCTTCTGAAGGGATCTAGATCAATTCATAGGTTAGGATCTAGTGATCTTTGTTGAACCCCACTCCAGGGGATGTCCAGATGGCTCAAAGTGGTTCCCGGTTGGGTCCTTTGGTCCCTGAGAAATTGATCAGGAGTCCTCTCCAGGTAGCCAGTTGAAAGCCATCACTAATATGCCAGAGTCAGAAAGCCCCGAGTTCTAATCTGGCCTCTTCCATACTTCCCAGTTGTGTGATTCTGGGCAAGTCACTTTACTTCTTGTTGGGTTCAGCTTCCTGCAGAGTATACTGGGGATAATAATAGCATCTACCTCTCAAGGTTGTTGTGACGATCCATCGAGATCCTACATGTGAAATGCTTTGCAAACTCTAAAAGCACCATAGAAATGGCAGCTCTTATTCTCTCTGGCACTCACATATAATGCACAGCATCATGTGTCATAGCTTGCTGCCAAGCTCTCCAGTCAATCAATCGGGAAGTATTTATTAAACATCTATAGACAGTTCTCACTTTATGTGAGTGGACCTCTAGAAAATGAGAAGAGAAAGGGAGGGAGTCAGGAAGGAGGGCTCCCACCACTACCCTAGAGGAAGGGGGTGATATGAAGAAGTGAGAACAGGAGGAGGAACATGTGGGCCACTGGGCAAGCCAGTAAGGAGCCTGGCAGGAAATGAGAGGGGCCAGACATGTGGGGGCTGGACACCGATGCGGACAGGAGATGATAGGAATGTAGGTGCTGGGGCCATACGCCCAGTACCGGATCCAAAAAGGCGGCCAGACAGGCCGGGCAGGTTGGCAGAATAGGGCAAAGGTTTCCTCTCTCCAGATGAGGTTTCAAGTCAAGCGCCCAATGGGCAGTGGCTCTCTCCCCCTTCTACTTTCAGTTGGAGGGAATTTTAAAGGCATTTTTTTTAGTTTTTTTCCCCCTTTGGGGGTAGGGGGCCACAGTGCACCAAGCTAATGAATGGGAGCAGAGAGAGAGAGAGACATCACAATACTGTGCAATAAAGTTAAAATAGGTATAATTTTGAAATGCCTATTTCCTTCAGAATTCTTTATATAAAATTGAAATTATGTAATTTAGATTTATGTTGAGCAAGAACTGTTTAGTCTATGTTCTGTGCACCGGGCTAGACCCCTAGAGATAGCTAAATAAATAAATAAATAAGCAAACAAACGAATGAATGAATAAACAAACAAATAGATAAATAAATAAAAAACAGAAAGAATCCCTGCTCTCACGAAGCAGGCAAAGAGAGGCGAGGCACATACAGTATGTATACAGACAGATAAGTACAAAATAACACCCAAAATTTCAGAGAGGAGGAGGTCCTACCGAATGGGAAGATCAGGGGAAAAGTCAGGTAGGAGACAGTATCTGAGCTAAGCTTTGAAGGAAACTAGAGATTCTAAGAAGAGGAAGTGAGGAGGAAGAACATTCCAGGGATGGAAAAGAGCCGAGACAAAAATATGGAATCGGGAAATGGAATGTGTTGCATACCAGAAGAGAACCACTCGCTTTGACTGGAACAGGGAGTTCCTGAGTGAAAATTATGTAAAATAAAATAGGAAAGGTAAATGGGAATCAGATTTGGGGAGGGGGCTAAATGCTGAGGATTTTGTATTTTATCTTAGGGGTAAGAGGTCATTGTAGATTTTTGAGTAGGAGTCTGGGCATTAGGGGACAAGATCAGGTTTATGATTTAGAAATATCAATTTGAAGACAGCTAGAATGGCACAGTTTCCTTAACTATAACATGGGGATAATACAAGCATCTACCTCTCAGTGTTATTATGAAGATAACTGAGATAATATTTGTAAAAAGCAGTTAGCACAGTACCTAGTACACAGTAGGCACAACATAAATGTTTCTTCCATCCATCCATGGTGCTTGATGCATACCAACTGTTTAATACTTTCCCTTCCCTCTTCAACCTCCAATCTACTAAGTATTGGGATTGAATGAAATACAAAGCAGAGAAGGGGAAAGAGCAAAATAAATAAGAAGGAAATAAGCATTTATATAGCACCTACCACATGCCAGGCAGTGTGCTAAGTGCTTTGATCTCATTTGATCCTCACAACAGCTCTGTGAGTTAGGTGCTGTTATGGTCATCATTTTATAGCACTAGGTGCTGGAGATATGAAGAAAAATATGAAAATGAAACACCCTTGGCTTTCAAGAAGCACAGTTTCCTAAGGAGAGTTAGCATGGATATCGATCAGTATATATAGGAAAACTACAAAATCAGTATTTGGTAGCTCATGGAGTGGAGAAAGTCAGGAGAGGTTCACGAAGGAGGTGGCACTTGAGGGAAATTAGAGATCGAAAGAGGCAGAGGTAATAGTCTAGGTATGAAAGCTGGCCAGCCCCAAGGCAAGAGACAGAATGCCATGCGTGAGGAACCAGAGAAGGTCGGTTTGGTGTGATCATCCAGAAGAATAAGATAGGCTGGAAGGCTGAAAAGGCAGGGTAGGGCCAAGTATGAGAGACCTGATTCTCTCATCCCTAACATCATGTGCCTCGAACATAGGGCAATAGAAAACTCAAATAATAGATGGGGTTTTCCCAAGATAAATGTTTGGAAGCTGGTTTCTTTTTGAGAGGGCAATATGTACTGGCCAATAAGGGCCTCCCCATGGGAATGTTTGCAGAAGTCCCAAAAGAGGACATCTGGGAAGCCTGCTATTGGAAGTTCATGATTCCATGGAATGGAAGGGCCTAGCTGTCTATTCTGGGTTTGTTTCCTGTTCCTTCATTGGTGGTGAAGAAAAGCCTGAACCAAAACTGAATGTATATATACAAATGACACTGACTGACTAGCTTGATTTTTCTCTTGCTTGGTGATGACGGAGGCAAGAGCCACTCGGGGCCTTCCAGTGGGACAGAGGCCTCAGGTATTGCCCACCCAGATTCTATGTGGATACACGATACCTATGTTGCTCCTGCCCTTTTTATGTTTTTTCTTTCTTGTTTTTAGCTAAAAGAGTTACATTGAAGCCAAACCAACCTTGTGACCTTTTAAAAGACAGAAGGGCTGATGGAGTTTGCCATGAGTCATGTATCTGTTACAAAGCCCTGAGGAGCAACTTGCTTGACCCAGGCAAGCTCAAAGTTTATTTGGCAGCAGGAGCACAACAACCTGAAAACAAGTGAGCCACTCCATCCATCGGCTCTGAGACAAAGAGGTGAATCTGTTGGGGCGAAGGTTTTAAAGCAAAATTTTAAGTCGAAACCCGCTTTTCCTAGGGACCAAGATGAGGGCATGCCAGAGACGAGAGGGATTTGTATGTATTTCTACTATAAATGCTGATTGCTGTGAATTGATTCAGTTGATAGTGGGGGGATAGTCACTGGGCCAATGATATAGGGGAAATGCTGACTGTGCTTGGTGATTGATATCGGAGGGAATGTGCCCAAGTTTATAGAATTAACAAAAACTATCACCTCTTTAGAGTTACCCTGAAGGGGAGATGGAGGCAGCCATATTCTGAAGATTTGATCTCCCAGCAGGATTGGGAGGCGGAGTCCTCAAATCTCTCTCATCATCATGGATATAGGTAAGTCCAGCCATCACAACTCAGTTCACCAGTGAGTAAGGATAGACATTCAGTGGTCCCAGAAAGAGATGGGGGATGGAAGGTCTTCCCCTCTCTGAGAACCATAGAGAGGCTGCTAATCCTCCAACAATTCTGAGCAACAGAGCCTCCAGAATGAGCATGACGCTGGTCCATGGACTTCTTGTTCTTCTGGGGAAGGATTAATTTAGGTAGTGAGCAGCTAGGAGTCACCACAGTGGATAGAGAACCGGGTCTGGAGTCAGGAAGACTCGATTTTTTGAGTTCAAATCCAGTCTCAGATACTTCCTAGCCGTGTGACTTTAGAAAAGTCATTTAAGCTAGTTTTTTGCCTCCTTTTTCCCATTTGCAAAAGATGGCTAGGGGCAGCTAGGTGGTACAGTAGATAAAGTACATTTCAGTCTTGGAGTCAGGAAAACTCATCTTCCTGAGTTCGAATCTAGCTTTGGACATTTACTAGCCGTGTGACCCTGGACATATCACTTTAGCCTGTGTGCCTCAATTTCCTAGCCGGAGAAGGACAAGGCAAGCCAATCCAGTATCTTTGCTAAGAAAACCCCAAGAAAAATGAGTGCACAAAAAGTCAGACACAATTGAAAAACAACTGAACAATAAATAACAACAAATTTAGTAGCTATCGGTGTCACCTTTAAGATGACAGAAAGTAAGCTATGATAGAAGAAAAAAAACACAAGCCAGGCAGTGCTAGGTGCTTTACAGTTATTAATCTCATTTAATCCTCAAAACAACCCTGGGAACAGATGCCATCATTATCCCCATTCCAGTTCAGGAAACTGAGGCAGACGGGGTAAAGTGATTTGCCCAGGGTCACACGGCTAGTACGTGTCTGAAGGTAGGTTTGAGAATTTGGGTCTTCCTGATCCCAGCCCCAATCCTCTAGCCACTAAGCCAAATAAGGTTAAGTGAATTAGAAAAGTTGTGTGGTCTTAAAAGGCAAAGATGAATTTATCTAGCATTTTCCAGGGGACAGGAAGTCCTTATTGAATGAGTCTCGAGTTTCTGTTTGTTTGGCTAGTCTAAACCCTTAGTGGGGGCTCCCTTAAGATAATCGATCTGTGCTCACTAAACCGCCTTCTGACCTTAATGTTCTCACAGTGTCCTTCCTGACCTTCAGATCCTGGCAAAAGAAAGCACAAACCAGCCAACAGGAGCGACAAAGGCCTATGAATACGTCTACACCTCTCCCAGCTTGGCCCACTGTCAAGATTATTCTTCCTCCTCACTAGAAACCTTGAGCACCTGTACCCAGGTGCCACTCCCCCTGTGGAGGAGTCCGTAGCTGGGACTGCCATTTCTCAAGAAGCCCCAGTCATATTCACTCCAGTCCCATGTCAGCTCCTCTCCAGAATGCTCCCTCACCTCCTCACCAGCAAACTTAGCTCTGTGAGTACCTCTCTTCCCCCACTTCCCATCACCTCTCCATGGTCTCTCGCCACCTGGAGCCTCCCTATCATAGAGAGCCCAGCCAGATTGTTATTCTCTTTACACCAGGCTAGCTTTTTCAGTGACACAAGCAGGTATCACACTATGGTTTGCAAGCTTTAACTCACTGGAAAGAGTCGAAAGGCCCATGCCAGGAGCAGCAGCCATACTAGAGGCTCAGAGGAGAGAGCCCTCTCGACTTTCCCGATTAAACCACACTGCTCATGCTCCCCGATTCCAGCGTCACACAATTCAAGCTAAGCTGTCATGCGGCAGGCTGGGAATCGGGATGAGGGACTGAAAACTAGACGTTTCATTTGACAAGGGTTGAACTAGGTCCGATAGACAGAGGAAGAAATTGAGGTACGGGGAGGGGAAGGGACTGGCCCAAGATCACACATAGGCTAGGACCGGAAGGGACCGCAGAGGTCATTAGTCCAATCGCCTTCATTTTACAGAAGGGGAAACTGAGATCCCCAGAGGAAAAGTGACTTACCCAGTGTTACACATGGGATCCTAACTCTAGGACCGGAAGGGACCTCAGAGGCCATTAATCTAACCTCCCTCATTTTACAGAAGGGGAAACAGGGGCCCAAAGAAAGGATGGGATTGAACCAAGATCACATGGTCAATAAACATTTATTAAGGGAGGAGTGAATAGAAGACTGGCTTCCCAGAAGAGGTAGCCTATAAGCAGGGACTTAAAAGATGAATAAGAACCCCACATATGAAAAGGAGGGAGGTGGAGTTCATTTGTAGCAGGGCATGGGACCCGTTTAGGAGGCAGGGAATGATCCAGGCTGGTTGGATGAATGAGGAGTATTAGAAGAAAAGTCTGGAATCAGAAGATGGCAGCTGCTTGCAGAGGGCCTTGAATGACAGGCAAGAGTTTGCGCTCAGTCACCAATTGCACCTGTATCGTGTGCTTCCTACGAGAGAGGGCGTACGAACGGAAGTGTGTGGGTACTCTCTACACGCCGGGTAGAGAGCAGGGAAACTCTCCGTTGAAAGGCACCGGCAGGTCAGGCCTAGGGTTGGAAGAAAGGGGTGGCTCCTAAAGGCTCCTACCAGAGGTGAGAATTGAGAGAACTCTGAGAACCCAAGGGGCAGACTCAAGGAGGGAGAAAATTGTGGCCCTCAGGCAGGCAGGAGAGCTCATGTATGCACAACAGGAACAGCAAGAAGCTAGGGTCACCTGGTCATAGAGAATATGGGTAGAACCAAAGTACAAGATTGCCAAGGTAGGAGAGGCCAAGGGCCAGAAAGAGCTTTAAAAACTAGGAGTTCGCAGTCAATCCTGGAGGTAAAGGGGAGCACAGGACTTTATTAAGGGGAGAGACCCACACTTGGAGAAAAATCACTTTGGCAGCAGAGCGTAAAATGAATGAGAACAGCTGAGGGAAAGATCCAGGCATGAGGTATCCCAGCATGCTCCGGGGTGCCACTGTGAATGGAGAGAGGGAGATCTCTTCCTGACAGGACTTGTTAGCAGACAGGGTGTGAGAGCTAGTGGGAAGTCATGGATAAACTAAGGTTTTGAGATTTGAGGAGGATGGTGGGACTCCGTATGGTAATAGGAAATTTAAGAAGTTTGGACATGTTGAGTTGGAGGTATCGATAGGCTATCCAGGCAGCAAGGTAGTGCAGTGGATAGCGGGCTAGGACCGGGGTCGGGAAGATTCCTTTTGGGAGGGGTTCAAATAGCCTCAGACACTTCCTGGGCAAGTCACTTCACCTCATCTACCTCTGTTTCCTCATCTATAAACTAGAGAAGGAGATGGCAGACCACTAATACCTCTGCCAAGAAAACTCCAAAGGGGGTCCCAAAGAGTTAGACACGACTAAACAATGGGATACCCAGTGGGAGAGGTTCAATGAGCAGTTGGTGATGCGAGGAAGCCATAGTGCACAAAAATGATGACTGAACCACGAGAGTGGCTGCAGTCACCAGAGGGGAAAAGCAGGAGGGGCCAGGCCAGGGTCCTGTGGGACATCCATGGTAAGCGGGCACGGCCTGCCTACCACCCCAGCCAATGACAATGAAAAGCAGTCAGACTAGTAGAACTAGCAGGGGGAGGGTATGAAAACCTAGAGAAGAAAGAGAATCTGCCTGCCATTGGCAGTGAGGGCCGAGAAACTGAGAAGTGTGTGCAATGGCCGTCAGGGCCCACGATAAAGAGAATCTTGGAGAGACCGGGTTCAGTTGAGTGATGAGGTCGGAAGGTGAATTTCAGAGGGCTCAGGAAAGGATGAAAGGGGCAGCTAGGGGGCGCAGGGCATAGAACACCAGCCCTGGAGGCAGAAAGACCCGAGTTCAGATGTGGTCTTGGACACTTGACACTTAACTAGCCGAGTGACCCTGGGCAGGTCACTTAATCCTGATTGTCTCTCACACCCCCCAAGGGAAAAAAAAATGAAAAGAGGCGTATCGTGTAGGTGACTTTTTAAAGCCAAAAAGGAAAGAAGAGAGCTTAGGGGGTGGTGGGGGTGCAGATCAAGGATTTTGAAGGGGAAAGGGGATATAGGAACCCAGATCTAGAGCCAGAAGGAAGCTGACTGAGCCCAACACAATTTACAAGAAAGGAAGCTGAGACCCAGGGAAATTCTATAAATTACCCATGGTTCCACATAGAATCATAGATTGAGAACTGCAAGGGTCCTTGGAGGCCCAATACCCTCCTTTTACAGATCACAAAATCACCAATTTAAAGCTGGAAGGGACCTCGGAGACCATCTAGTCCAACCCTCCCCTTTATTTTAGAGATCATACATTGTAGCTAGAAAGGGCTTGAGGGACTACTGAATCCAAAAGTCTATTTTTACAGATTTAGAGCTAGAAGAGACATTGAAGGTCACTGAGTCCGGCCCTTCCATTTTATAGAAACGGAAACTGAAGCCCAGGAAGGTGAAATGACCTACCCAAGACCATATTGCACCTTGGGGCTCTAGTCACATACTTGTAGAATCACAGCAAGACACTGTTTCGTCTTCAGTCACCTCACCGGGGCAATGGCCTCCGTAACATTTGTCCTGTGTCCTTCAAAGGGCTAGAGAGAAAAAAGATTGAAGATGACTTTTTGGAAATAGCAATGAGCTAGTGATTGACAAAATAGCCTGCTAGATAAGAAGAACTTGGATCCATTAGGAGATTTGAGGTGCTAGTGCATGAGGGACAGAGAGAGGGAAAGCTTGGGCCAGAATCCAGGGGATGAACAGATTTATGGGCCATCTAGGGACACATATTAGATATGAATAGATGTAAATGTATATATTTGTGCAACATAAACATATATATTCATATCATATATAAATATTTGTGTTTATACCATATATAAATATATAAGTATTTGTGTGAATACAATACATGAATATTTATACTATAAGTATGTACATATAAATACATGAATATTTATATTTATACAATGTATATTTGCAATTTATATATGTGAAATATAGAAGTATTTATATCTACAAAATGCATAAATATGTATAAACAGCATATAGATATATGTGCAATATTTAGAGAATGCATAAATATATGTGTACCATATAGAAATGACATTGCAATATAAAAATAATTATATTTATAAAATATAGAATATATGTGCAATATAGAAAGATTTATAGTCATAAAATATATATGTGCAATACATAAATATTTATACTTACACATATATTTATACAATACATAATTATATATATATGCAATAGATATATATCCAATATATAGATATGTGGGTGATATGTGTAGAAATATTTTTATATATAATATATAGATACATGTGCAATATATACAACACATAAGTATATATGCAATACTTTTATAAAATATATAAATATTTCTATTTATACAATACATAAATATGTAGATATATGCAATATAGAAATATTTGTATTTATACAATACATAAAATTATATTGCAATATATAAATATATCATATAATATATAAATATGCATGTATACAGTATATAAATCTATGTGCAACGTAAAATGTCTATCTATACACAATATATAAACATATGTGTACAATACATAGCTATTTCTCTGATATATATGTTCAATATCGGGGATATTTTTATTTATATAATGCACAATACATGTATACAATACATAAATAGCTGTACTTTAAATATATAGATATATACAATATATAAATATACATATGCAATATATAAATGCAGGTACAATAAATAAAAAATGTGCAAAATATATTTATATTTACACAACAGAAAACATATGTAAACTATATATATGTGCAACAGCTAAATATTCAAGTTTAGGCAATATATAAATATATATGCAACATAGAAGTATTTACATTTATACAATACATAAATATATGTGCAAAATAGGAATGTTTATATTTTGCACTTATATGTATGCACTTATATATTTGCACCTATATATTTATACTATATATGTAAACAATATATAAATATATGCAATAAATATATGTATAAAAAATAAATATGCAATCTAGAAATATATTTATACAGTACATAAATATATGTATACAATATAGACATATATGCAATAGAGAAATGTTTCTATTTATATGATACATACACATGTATACAAGATATACATTGTGTACAATATATAACTATATAATGCATAAATATATGTAGACAACATATAAATATATGTGCAATCCAGAACTATTGTATCTATACAATAATACATATAGGAATATATATAAAGTACAGAAATATAGGTATACAATATATAAATATATGTGCAATCTAGGACTATTTATATTTATGCAATACATAAACATATGCATACAAGAAATACATATACATACAATATAGAAATATTTATATTTATACAATATACACATACATATATAGACAATATATAAATATATGTGCAATATAAAAGTATTTTTATATATGTACACAATACATACATATATGTGTATAAGATACAAATGTCTTGCAATATATCAATATTTATATACATACAATGCATAAATATATATATATACAATCTAGAAATAGTTATATTTATATAATACATAAATACATGTATGCTGTATAGATACATGCAATCAAAACATATTTATTTATACACTACATACATATATATAATGCATGAATGTATTGCAATCTAGAAATATTTATATTTATACAACACAAATATATGCATGCAATACATGAATATATGCAAAATAGAAATATTTATATTTGTACAGTATGTACATATATGTATACAAGATATAACTGCATGTATACCATATAAATATTTTTATATATCCAAAATATGTGTACAATATATAAGTGCAATCTAGAACTATTAATATTCATACAATACATAAATATATGCATACCATATATGGATATATATGCAATATCAAATTATTTATAGTGATACAATACATATATGCTTATATAAATGTACTGCGATATAATGCATAAATATATGTATAAAATATGATTCTATATGCAATATATCAATAGTTATATACAATGCAATACACAAATATAGGTATAAAATATATAAATATATGCAATCTAAAAATATTTATATTTACACAAGACATAAATATATGTATACTACAGAGATATATATGCAGTATAGAAATATTTATATTTATACACCAAGCATATATGTATACAATATATAAATGTATGTACAATCTAGAAATATTTACAGCTATACAATATATAACTATAGATATACTGATATATAAATGTATCTATAGATAGATATATGCAAAATAGAAATAGTTATATTTATATAATACATACCTATACATATAAGATATAAATGTTTATATATACACAATATATAAATGTATGCAATCTAGAAATAGTTATATTTATTATTGCAATACACACACATATAATGTATTGCAATACACACACAAAACATATAAATATATGTGCAATACATGGATATTTACATTTATACGATATACAAATATTTATAAAATACCCAAATATATGTATACAATTTATAGATATGTACAATATATACATGTGTATATATAACATATAAATGTATTGCAATACACACACACACACAGATATATATACACACACACAATACATAAATATATGTATTCAATATATAAATATATGTGCAATATACAAACATGTAAGTTTATGCGATATAAAAATATAAGTTTGATGCAGCAATATTCATGTTCACGCAATATATAAATATATGTGAAATAGAGGAATATTTTATTTTATAAACTATATAAATGTATGTATAATATATATATATAAATAGTCAATACATAAACACATATACAACATATAGATATATATGTAATATAGAAATATTTGCATTTATACAATACATAAATATATGTATACAATATGTAAATGTTAAATATATAAACATATGTACAATATATAAATATTATATATACAACACATAAATATGCTTACAATATATAAATTTATATGTATATATGCAATACTTGAATATATGTGCACAGTACATAAATATATTGTGCAATATAGGAATGTTTATATTTACCCAATAAATACATATATGTATACTATATAAATATGTATGCAATATATAAATATATTTATACACCACATACATATATGTATATAATATATAAATGTATTGCAATCTACAAATCTTTATATTCATGTAATACATAATTATATGTATGCAATATATAAATATAAGTGAAAATAGAAATATTTATATGTGTAAAATACATACAAATATGTATACAAGATAGATATGTATATAGAATATATAAATATATAAAAAACACAAACATATTGCAATATATAGATATATACATTGATACAATATATAAATATTTATATTCACCACATAAATATAAGTATACAATATATATGCAATCTAGAAATATTTCTATTTATACAATACATAAATATATGTATACAATATATGGATATATTTGTAATATAGAAATATTTACATTTATGGAATGTATAAATATATGTACACAATATGTAAATGTATGTGCAATATTTAGATAGCTATACATAATACATAAATGCATATACCATATATAAATATTTTATATAAACACAATACTTAAATAGATATGTAAAATACATAAATATGTGTGCAATATATGTGAGCAATATAGAAATATTTATATTTATCCAATACACACATATATATGTATAATATAAAAGTATTACAATATATAAATATTTATATATATAATACAAAAAATACGTGTATGATATACAAATAGATTGCAATCCAGAAATATTTATATTTATACAATAGATAAATATATGTATAAAATATAAAGATCTATATGGAATATAAAAATGTTTATATTTATACAATACATACATATATTATATAATATATAAATATATGTGCAGCATATACATATATACACACACATACACAATAAAACAAGTGTATATTATATGAATATATTGCAATAAACATTGCACATATATTTACCTGTTGTGTATGTATATAAATGTGCAATATATTTATACATACATATATGTGTGTATGTATAGAAATGTATTGAAATCTAGAAGTATATATACAGAATACAAAATATATGTATACAATATATGAATATATTTTCATCTAGAAGTGTTTATGTTTATATAATACATAAATATATCTATACAAGATATAAACATATATATAATATATTAAAGTATGTATACAAGATCTAAATGTGTTCAATCTAGAACTATTTATCTTTATATAATACATAAATATATGTATACAATATTTAATTATATATGCAATCTAGAAATCTTTACATTTACACAATACCTACATATATGTATACAATATAAAATATATGTGAAATATTTATATTTATAAAATACAAAATATTTTTATAAAAATTATAGATAGATATGTAAAATAGAAATGTTAATATTTATAAAATACATATATGTATACAGGATATAAATGTATTGCAATATATAAATATTTATATAAACAATACATAAATGTATGCATAGAATATATAAATATATGTGCAACATATAAATATTTCTATCTATACAATCCATCTATATATATGCAAGATAAAAATCTGTGTCCAATCTAGAACTATTTCTATTTATACAATATATAAATATATAGAAATGTTTGTATTTATACAATACATACATATATGTACACAAAATATATAAATGTATGTACAGTATATATTTCATATACACACAATACATAAACCTATATACAATATACAAATATATGCCATCTAGAAATATTTATAATTATATAATATATATGCAATATAGGAATATATATATATATATATTTATACAATAAATATATGTATATATAATGTATATGCACATATATGTGTAAAATAGAATGTTAACATTTGCACAATACATACATATGTGTATACAAGATATAAATGTATTGCAGTATATAAATATTTATATATACAATACATAAATATGTGTCTACAATATATGTGTACATGCAATTGAGCAATATTTACATTTACACAATACATACATTTATGTATATAATATGTAAATATATGTGCAATATACAACTATTTACATATACAACACATATATATGCAATATATAAATCTCTATTCAATTTATAACTATTTCTATTTATACGATGCATAAATATATGTATACAATATATCTATGAAATATAGAAATATTTCTATTTATATAATACATACATATATGTACACAATATATAAATGTATTTACAATGTATAAATATTTTATATATGTACACAATACATAAATATATATGCAATCTAGAAATATTTATAATTATACAATACAAATATATGTATACAACATATAGATAGATATGCAATCTAGAAACATCTATATTTATACAACATATACATATAAATATATGTGCAATCTTTATATATACAATACATAAATATATGTATGCAATATAAAATATATGCAATATAGAAATATATTTATAAAATACAATATCTATTTATACAGTTTATAGATAGGTATAAAATAGAAATGTTAACATTTATAAAATACATATATGTATACAAGACATAAGTGTATTGCAATATATATTTATATATACAATACATAAATATATGTATAAAATAAATATATGTGCAATTGAAGAATGTTTACATTTACACATATGTGTACAATATATACATGTATTTGCAACATATGTTTCTATACATACAACACATATATATGCAAGATATAAATCTGTGTTCAATCTAGAACTATTTATATTTATACAATGTACAGCCATATGCAATATAGAAATTTTTATATTTATACAATGCATACACATATGTACACAATATATAAATGTATGTACAATATATATTTTATATACACATAATACACAAACATATATACAATATATAAATATATATGCAATGTAGAAATATTTATAATTATACAATAAAAATATATACAATATAGGGATATTTATACAATAGAAAACATATGTATATCAATTATATACATATATGTAAAATAGAAACATTAATATTTATACAAGCATACATATATGTATATTGCAGTATATAAATATTTATATATAATACATAAATATGTGTTTACAATATATAAATATACATGCAATTGAGCAATATTTACATTTACACAACACATACATATATAATATGTAAATATGTGTGCAATATACAGATATTTATATATACAACACAAATGTATATGCAATATACAAATCTGTGTTCAATCTGTAACTATTTATATTTATACAATGCATAAACATATGTATACAATGTATATATGAAATATAGCAGTATTCCTATTTACATAATGCATATATGTATACAATATATAAATGTATGGACAATGTATAAATATATATGTAAACAATACATAAATATATGTATGTATGTGTGTGTGTGTGTGTGTATATATATATATATATATATATATATATATATATATATATATATGCAATCTGTAATTATACAATACAAATATATATACAATATTTACATATATGCAGTCTAGAAATATTTATATTTATACAACTCATACATATATGTTTATAGTATATAATCATGTACAAAATATTTATATTTATACAATACATAAATATGTATACATATATAAATATATGTGGAATATATAAATATGTGTTTATGCAATATAAAATATATTGCGATACACAAATATTCATATTTATGAAATATATAAATATATGCAATATAGAAATATTTCTATTTATTCAATACATAAATATTTGTAAACAATATATAGATATGTGTAATATAGAAATATTTATAACTATACGATACATAATGTATATTATATATGATTGTACAACATGTAAATATATTTATATATATATATGTTATATATATATAACACATAAATATATGTGTTATATAAATATAGATGCAATCTATAACTATTTATATTTATACAATACATAATTATATGTTTGCTATATATTTATGCTAGGTAGAAATATTCATATTTATGCAATACATATACTTATATAAGATATAAATATATGTGAAATATATAACAATTGATATACATACAGTACATAAATATATCTATATGATATATAACTGTATAAGCAATATATATTTAAAATACTGTATATATGTATTGTAAAATATAAATATTTATATAGAACACATGACCATATTATATAATATATGAATATACAATATATAAATATTTTATATGTGTACTATACATAAATATAAGTGTAATATATTGTGCAATATAGAAATATTTATGTGTATACAATATATACACATGTGTATACAATATATACATACATGTATACAATATATACACATGTGTATACAATATATACATATATGTATACAGTATATATATCTTTTGCAACATATATTTCTAGTTATACAATACACATGCATATATATTATAATGCATAAAATATACGATATATATAAATACACAATATAATATATAAATAATATATGTTTATATAATATAAAATATAGTGCAATGCATAAATATAGGAATATTTAGATTGATACAATACCCAAACATACATTCCATCTAGAAATGTTTATATTCATACAATAGATAAATGTATGTTCGATATATATTTATACAATAAATATCTGTACAATATATAAATTTATTGGACTTGAACCCCTATAGATTCTCTGGGATTTACCCTCCCTCAAGAAGTAAATTGTTTTTCATATTTTAAGGTCACGTGGCAGGAGAACACCACCAGTGAATTGTAGAAGACAGGAGAGGAGGAAAAGAATAATGGCAACACAGTAGAAGGACACAGGGAGTGGACCTCAGATTTCTCGGCTATAGAGAACTCGGCGTTAAAAAGACTCCCATTCATTCAGGGATGAGAATACTCCCACCTTCCATGCCAGTCTTTCTGCAACTTCAGGCCTTAGAAAGTTGCCTTAGGCACGGACAGTGTGAGACTTCTGTTTCTGGGCATGTGGCCAGAATGTGGCCGAGGTGGGACTTGAACCCAGGTTGCTCCAGCTCCAAGGCCGGCCGGCCCACTCGGCTCCCTCCATCCGCCATTCAGATTGTCCGTTAGAAAGTAACCAGCCTGAGATAGAGGCCTTCGCTAACGCCGGCTCCTCAGAAGGTCCGACTTGATCCAAGATAACAAAAAAACTAACTGATGGTGGAGGAGGAATCAGTCTTGTTCTGGTCAGTCCTGGGGGTGGATCCGGGAGCCATGGGGGGCCCCTCCAGGAAGACAGATAAAGACCTGGCTTTAATAGAGGCTGTCTAACAAGTAAAGTTGCTCCCAGCAGAGCTGGAGAAGGATTAGACTTGAGACTTTGCTGGTATGAGCCATCCCGGATAAGAAAGCTCACCCCACCGGATGCAGATCACAATTCATCTGTAAATTCGAGCACTGGAGAGCTGCCTGGGACGCTGAGGGGAGAATTTGAATCCAGGGCTTCTGATTTCAAGGTGAAGGTGTTCCCCTTCCCTTCTCCCCCCTTCTCTCCCTCCTATTTCTCCTGCTCTAGCATCTCATTACGTGGCCGCCTACGCCACCTGCCGCGGCCTCCGGCTCCCGCATCCGGTCCGGCTACAGCTGCCTCGACCTCCACCACCGTCATCATCAACCACTGCACCTGCTATCTCCTCACTGCAGCTTGCCAAAGAAAAAGCACCATGAAATCCAAAGTGCAGGCAAGGAGCAGCGGCAGAAGACGCCAGATCCGTACTCGTTCCCAGAGTAAGGCCCTGAAGGCCAAGAGGCTGGCCAGGAAACTGGCCCGGTACCAGATGGTGGCCCAGTACCAGATCCTGACCCGGTCCCGGGTAAGGGCAGCCCGACGGGAGGCCGAAGCCAGCACCAGTTCTGAGACAATGGTGGCGGCCTTCACCAGATCCAGGAGCAGAGCAGCCCTGAGGGTGCAGGGGAGGAAGGAGACCGGCTCACGCAAGCGCATCCTCAAGGCCAAGCATCCCTCTCGTAACTACAGAGTAACTGATTATTTCCCTGTCCGGAGGAGCACTCGGAAGAATCGAGGTGAGCTGCGTACTGAGGAGCGCATCAGGCTCAATGCATTGATTCAGAGTGGGAAGGAGGAGGGCATGCGAGTGGGGCTCTTTGAGGGGAAAGGTCGTGGCGTGATCACCACCAAGCCCTTCCAACGGGGTGACTATGTGGTGGAGTATCACGGGGATCTCATCGACTTGGCACTTGCCAAGAAGCGGGAGGCCCGCTACGCAAAAGACCCCGACACCGGCTGCTACATGTACTACTTCCATTACCGAAGTAAAGGTTACTGCGTGGACGCCACCAAAGAGTCCGGCCGTCTGGGGCGTCTCATCAACCACAGCAAGAGTGGCAACTGCCAGACAAAGTTGCACCCCATTAATGGGGTTCCTCATCTTATCGTGATCGCCACCAGAGACATCGCAGTTGGTGAAGAGCTGCTCTATGACTACGGGGACCGAAGCAAGGCCTCCCTGGAGGCCTACCCCTGGCTGAAATACTGAGAGCAGTTGGCCCAGGGACTACATTTGGTCCCAGGGAGTAAACTAACTCTGGCCCCCTGGCTGTAGCTCTCACCCTGCCTCAACCACTGACTGCAACTTCACAGAAATGCCCAGAAAATTTGCCATACCTAGCACTTGGACTTTGCTAATGGTGCCGGCAATCTACCCTGGCCAAAATTGTGACTTCAGATCCACCTTGTCTATTGACTTGGAGTTTGCTAATGGCACAGGAAATGCACCTTGGAAGAAATTGTGACTTCAAATCCACCATATCTGCTGATTTGGACTTTACTGCATGGAGCAAGAACCCCATTTTGGACAAAATTGTGAGTTCAAATCCAATGTGCCTGCTAAAACCCCTTCTGGATAAAATCGGGATTCTAAATCCAATGTGCCTGCTAAAACCCATTCTGGACAAAATTGTGAGTCCAAATCCAATGTGCCTGCTAAAACCTATTCTGGACAAAATCGTAACTTCAAATCCAATGTGCCTGATAAAACCCATTCTGGACAAAATTGTGACTTCAAATCCAATGTGCCTGCTGACTAGGACTTTGCTAATGGAGCAAGAAACCTATTCTGGACAAAATTGTGAATTCAGATCCATGGTGCCTGCTGACTTGGACTTTGCTAATGGAGCTTCCTATCCTTCCTGGCTAAAAGATTAATTTTAATTTCATCAAATCAGATACCTAGAAGATAATTAATTTCAGTTTGGGGGGTTGGTTTTTTTCTTATGGGTGGGAGGTTGAGAGGGTGTCTTCTTAGTGGGTTACTTCTGATATTTTAAAATCTGTTGAAATGCCTTTTTTACTTTGCAAAGTTGAATTGTGGTTTTTATTTTTTTTAATTTTGATCTTCTGTAGATTCCCAGGCAGGCTTGCACAGGTGGCCTTCAAGTACCCCGATTTTTTTCTGTTTCTGGTTGTTTTGTGTGTTTTCCAGGGCTACGTGGCACTACTGCAACCTGCTAATGTCAATTCAATTCGGTTTTTCTTTAGCTTCAGGGTCTCCCCCTATCAGGACTTGCTCTCAGATCTCTCCCCCAAAGCCGGTATCTGATATGCACCCTGGGAGGAGAAAGGAGGGGCAGGACTGAGGAAGAGAGAGAGAACGTGGGGGAGAACCTGCCACCTACAGATGAGACCCTCGGATCACGATCAGAGATTATAATTTAAAACTCAATAGGAATTATTAAATAATAATTCTATTCCTCGAGAGGCTATAACCATCCCATTTCAGATTTTTTTTCTTTTTTTTTTTTTTTGAATGTAAGTTTTACAACATTTACACAGTGGAATAGGAAGTGTATTCTATGCATTTCATTAATGAGGAAAATGAAAGTTCATTGAGATAAAATAAATGACTTGGCCATGACTCTAACTTTGTAAAACTTATAAGGCCATAGTATTTTTGTGTTTTTGTTTATTTTTCCTTGTGTTTTTCCCCTTCTGTTTTGTTTTGTTTTTTCTTTTATAATGTGAAAATGGAAATATGGTGAAAAGGATTACACATATTAAAAGGATTGTTTGCTGCTTTGAGCGGGGGAGTAAGGAAGGGAGGAGAAAAATTTAGGACCTAAAAGTTTGCAAAAAATATATATTGAAAACTATTCATATGTTTTGAAAAATAAAATACTATGAAAAAACTTATCAAAAAAATCATAGAAGTAATGTAGAAGTAACTATTGTTTAATAATTCATATGGAGCTTTAAGGTTTGCAAAAGTGCTTTTAATCTACTGTTTCATTGGATTCTTACTACAATCCCTATTTAGGTACTATCACTATTCACCTTTTACAGGTAAGAAAACTGAGGCAGAGAAAAACTAAAGACCTTGACCAGAGTCACATCTAGGTTTTCCTGATGCATTGGCAAACTATTGACTACACCACATTCTGGGGGTGCTGTTTAGAAATTCTTCCCTCTAGCTTTTCTCTGATCACTCATCAGTAAGTCTCTAATATTTGCCTTTCCTATTACCAACTATACCTGGGTAATCCAGAAATAAGTTATAGCTTTGCAGTAGAAAGTCCCATTGACAATGTCCGGACTGCTTAAAGAAGGAGGAATCAGTCCTTTGTAGATGTGACCAGAGTCACATCTAGGTTTTCCTGATGCATTGGCAAACTATTGACTACACCACGTTCTGGGGGTGCTGTTTAGAAATTCTTCTCTCTAGCTTTTCTCTGATCACTCATCAGTAAGTCTCTAATATTTGCCTTTCCTATTACCAACTATACCTGGGTAATCCAGAAATAAGTTATAGCTTTGCAGTAGAAAGCCCGGACTGCTTAAAGAAGGAGGAATCAGTCCTTTGTAGATGTGACCAGAGTCACATCTAGGTTTTCCTGATGCATTGGCAAACTATTGACTACACCATGTTCTGGAGGTGCTGTTTAGAAATTCTTCCCTCTGGCTTTTCTCTGATCACTCATCAATAAGTCTCTAATATTTGCCTTTCCTATTACCAACTGTACCTGGGTAATCCAGAAATAAGTTATAGCGTTGCAGTAGAAAGTCCCATTGACAATGTCTGGACTGCTTAAAGAAGGAGGAATCAGTCCTTTGTAGTTTCAGAGCAATATTTAGATGGCCGTCACTTTAGAAAACCAAGCTGGTGTTTGCCCTGATTGCCAAGAAATGCCTGTACACTGTAGAATGTTCAAAAGCCTTAGATAAATATGTCTCCTTGCTGAATAATATGTCAAGCCTTATGGGAACTGTGCTCTGCTTCTGAATAAGTCATCCCACTTGCTGTAGGATATTCTGAATGAGGTGAAAGGGATGGCCTATACAAGCCAAAATGGGAATAATCTGTTGGGATTTGGGGGTGGGGGTATGGATGTTCTATCTTTAATGGCTGCAACATGATTGTACGGAAATTGTTGGCTTTCGTTGCTTTTTCCTCACTTATGTATGAGTGCTTTAAATAAAATACTCATAGTTCAAGGCTCTGCTGTGGTTTGTCTGAAACTAATGATTTTTACCCAAGGTTCTCTTGGTGAAAATAGCCCTGAGTAGAGGCAAGGTGAATAACAGACTGAGCTCCAGGAATCTTGGGCTGCCATAAAAGCACTTTTATGCTTTTAATCCCCTGCCCTCTGCCCTTTGCCCTTTGCCCTCTGCTTTCTGCCCTCTTCACTCCGATCTCACCTGGAGGCCTGTTCTCAGTTCTGAACATCATAGTTTAGGAAGGATCTTGGCAAGCTGAAGACTGTTCAGAGGACAACCAGAAAGGCCTTGAGTCCATGTCACATATTGAGGGGCTGGAAAAAAGCAGATTTAACCAGAGGAGGAGAGAAGATTCTTGGCCCTATTTACAAGGCCCTACTGTTTCTCTTGGGGGAAAATGGCACATAGATATTAGCACATATGAGAGGCAATATAGCTTGATGGTTAGTGTACTGAAACTGGAGTCAGGAAAACACTCTAGGAGAAGGAGGCCTGCGGCAGAGGTAAGGATTTCTCAAAGGAGATGCTATGTGAATCATGTCAGGTGCCTCTGTGGAGAGGAAAGTATTATTTCAAGCCAAAGAACTATTCCTTTCTGGCTGCCTGTGGGGGCTAGTTTTTTTTTTTTTTTTACATTGCAAAAAAGATGTAATTTTATTTAATCAGCTTTTATATTGTAGATCGAGATCTAGATTCTAGATTCTATAGAGCATCAGTCAGACACTGTCTCTACTGGCCTTGGCAGGAAGATTTCTAAACTTGGTTTGAACCATTCCACTATTTCCATGAAGCCAAATGATTTTTCCCCAGACCACTCTTGTTCTGTTGGGTTTTCCACTAGGAGTCACTGTGCTGTTTTGTGCTCTGTTACACATCAGCACATCTCTTGCCAAATAATGTTCAGTTTTATCCGAACATAGACTCCTTCAATTTTCAGAAGACTAGCATGTTCCCTCTGGTTTTGTGGGTCTTGCTTGTAGCCAGCAAAAATGACCTTGGCCTACAGCCTTTATCCGGTGTGCTGTTCTAGAAGTCCTGTTTCCAACAGGCCTCCCAGGTTTCAAGGAGGAAAGAGTCCTTGCTCTATTTTTGACTTGGATTAGATAAAATGTATTCTATTCTTTATTTATTTAGGGGTTGGGATTTTGTTTGTTTGTTTGTTTGTTTTTGACTCAGTGAAAGGGGAGATTTTTTTTTTTTGCCTCAGTTGCTCCACACCCTGACTGGGTGTGGCCTTAGGCCAACTGAGACCTATTAAAGATCTTAGTTTTAAAAATCCAAGGTCTCCCCCCACCCCATCCAAGACCATCTCCAATAGTCCTGATCTCTATCCGGCCAATGGACTCAGGTGGCTCTGGAGGGGAAACTGAGGCAGCTTTGCTCAGACCTCCCTCACTTAAATCCAATTCATTGCATGTCATGGCATCACCTCCCTGTTGTCCAACAACAATAATTTATGCTTATAACCTGCTGTTAATCTGACTTTAGCAAGGGACCTGAATTCCCCTCAGGGAGAAATAGAAACAAGTCCAGTTCAAATGTTCCCAGAGATCCCTGGGGAGAGGGGCACAAACCAGAGTTTTGCCCCATCAGAGATATAATACTCAATAACCCCTGCCCCCAGCTCCTAGGTATTTAATATGTAATATAATTAATTATATACAATATAATAATATATAATATACAATTATATGTTATATTATATATCATGATGTATAATATTATATTAATAATAATATAATTATGATATATAAATATATCAGTTGTTATATATTATATTACAATACTAGATAATATGTAATTATATTTTTATAATAATACTACTATATAATATATTAATATTATATGTTAATATAATATAATATATTAACAGGTTTTCCTGATGCATTGGCAAACTATTGACTACACCAAGTTCTGGGGTGCTGTTTCGAAATTCTTCCCACTAGCTTTACTCTGCTCACTCATAAGTAAGTCTCTCCTATTTGCCTTTCCTATTACCAACTGTATTTGGGGAACCCTTTCCAACTACCCCTTGGAGATGCAAGTGATCATTCTTCCAGCTAGAAGCTAAAAAGGATAATCCAGAAGTAAGTTATAGCTTTGCAGTAGGAAGTCCCATTGACAATGTCCAGGCTGCTTAAAGAAGGAGGAATCAATCCTTTGTAGTTTCAGAGCAATATTTAGATGGCCGTCACTTCAGAAAACCAAGCTGGTGTTTGCCCTGATTGTCAAAAAATGCCAGGATGCTGTAGAATGTTCAAAAGCCTTAGATAAATGTCTCCTTGCTGAATAAAATGTCAAGCCCTATAGGAACTGTGTTCTGCTTCTGAGTGAGTAATCCCACTTACTGTAGGATATTCTGAATGAGGTGAAAGGGATGGCCTATACAAGCCAAAATGGGAATAATCTGTCGGGATTTGGAGGTGGGGGTTATGGATGTTCTATCTTTAATGGCTGCAAAATGATTGTACGGAAATTATTGCCTTTCGTTGCTTTTTCCCCACTTATGTATGAGTGCTTTAAGTAAAATACCCATAGTTCAAGGCTCTGCTGTGGTTTGTCTGAAACTAATGATTTTTACCCAAGATTCTCTTGGTGAAAATAGCCCTGAGTAGAGGCAAGGTGAATAACAGACTGAACTCCAGGAATCTTGGACTGCCATAAAAGCACATCCAGCAATTAATCCTCTGCCCTTTGCCCTTTGCCCTCTGCCTAGAGCTAGAAGGCAGTTTAGAGGCCATCTCATTTAATTCTTCAAATCACTTGCTTTTCCCAGGCTTCATTTTCCCCTTCTGTAAAATGTAAAAAAAAAAAAAAAAGCCTTGGGTCTAGAGGATCTCTGATGTCTTTCAGTTCTAAATCCATTCGTCTGTGATTTTTGAGACTTAAAACCCACATCCCTCTAAATCCAAATATCGTTGTTCAGTTGTTTCAGTCACGTCTGATTCTTCATGATCCTATTTGGGGGTTTTCTCGGCAAAGATACTGGAGTGGCTTGCCATTTCCTTCTCCAGCTCATTGTAAAGATGAGGAGATTGAGGCAACAAAGTGAAATGATTTGTTAGTAAGTGTCTGGGGCTAGATTTGAACTGATTCCAAGCCCAGCGCTCTCTGTTCATTGTACCACCTCACTGCCCTAAATCCAGATATAATTAGTTGTCTCTTTTTTAAAAATCAGTTTGGTCTCCCTTTCAGAATGAGCACAAAATAGAATTTTTATGTTGCTTTTTTGGTTGGGGAGGCTGCTAAGAGGAATAAGGAAAGCAGAATGAGGGGAGAGGAGGGCACTGGACACAACAGCTTGTGAGCATAATCAGACTGGAGATTAAAGTTCCTAAAAAGAAATGCCCAGACTATCAAAAAAACAACCTTCTACTTTATTTACTATTTTGCCCCATCAGAGGCATAATATTCAATAACCCCCTGCCCCCAGCTCCTAGGTATTTAATATATAATATAATTTGTTATATATAATATCATAATATATTATATAATATACAATTATATGTTATATACAATATAGCACATGATATATAATATTATTTTAATAATATAATGATCATATATAAATATATCAGTTGTTATATATTATATAATATGTAATTATATCTTATATATAATAATATCCAATATATAATATAATATATTAATCATATTGTATCATACATAATATTAATAGTATTAATAATATAATGTATACTATATTACTCTATTATTTATGCTATTATTGCATATATCATGTATTATTTATTCTATTATTACATATCGTATATAATTACATGTTATATATAATAATTTATATGATAAAATTATTAATATACTATTGTAGTATCATATATCATATATTATAAAACATGAGTTATTATATGTGATATAATGTATAATTATATGTTATATAATATATTATTATATGTTACACAGTATATTATATAACATAATAATAAAATTAACCATATAAAATTTTAAAAATACAATAATAAAAATAATAGTTTTGTGATGTCTGATTTTGTTAGAAATGAGATTGATTCTGTTCATAGTTATGTGAAGAGGAGAAATTTGGCCCCCTGTCCTTCCCATGACAAGGAATATGAGCAGGCCATTGCAGCAGAAGTCTGTACGTTGCCGTGGATAAAAATGTGTAATAATGTCTTCAAACCATCAGATGTCACCACAAGCCCATTGATCAATCTGTTTTGGTTTTGGGTTGTTTTTTGTTTTTTGTTTTTTATAATTAAGTGAATCCCCAATTTTCTATCGGGAAATGTAATGGAAGGTGACTGATTACTACTCCTGTACAGTAATCCTTGTGCAAAAACATGAATAGCACTGATAATCTCACACTCGCAATGACTTTGTGTACATATTACATGAAAAATATAATGGCTATTAAAACATTGGTGAAGATTTGGGGAAACAATATCTGTTAAGATACTGGACTGAGGAACCAAATCTCACTCTCTACTTTCTTCTATTTTTTTTTCAATCTGACCCATGATTTAATTTAATATCTAGCTGGTGGTAGGATAGTGGATAGAGCACTAGGTGTGGAGTTAACAAGACCCTACTGTGGCCTCAGATACTTTCTAGTTGTGACCCTGTCCAATTGTTTGCCTCAGTTTTCCTAACTGTAAAATGAAAAAAATAATAGCACTCACCTCCCAGGATTAAATGAGATCATTATTTGTAAAATGCTTAGCATAGTGCTTGGCACATAGTAGGTTCTATATAAATAAATGTCTATTCCCTTTCGCTTCTATTTAGGGAACTCCTAGAGAGGAAATCTCTCTGCCAATAAAAATCAACCCTGTCTTTGGCACTGTATTTATGACTCATCCCTGTGGTTTGACTCTGGGCAAGTCACTCATCTCTTCATGCCCCAGGCAGCATTTTAAACTGCAGAACCCCATGTTTCCTCCCTAGAGACTCTCCCCCCATGAAATCACAGGTCTAGTTCAAGAGCAATCCACAGCTGTATGATTTGATTGATATGGCTCCTGCCCAGCTTGCCTTGGCTTCAATAGATGAAAGGCTGTCTGCTGGCGGCTGCTTGTTCTAATCCGAATCCAGCACGGGGAATCGCAGGCCTGGTTCCACGAGGGGGAAACGACGAGTGGGAGCATCCTTATCGGAGTTTGTTTGGGTCCCAGACCCGCGATTCTCCTCTGTAGGGAATTCTCAGCCGAGGAAACTCCTCCTCCCAATGCGGGCCTGCGAACTGTTCTGTCATTTCTATTTTGAGATTGCTGCCTGGGGAAACTGAGGTAACTTGTCCAGAGTCACTCCACCTGGTTGTGTCAGAGGCAGGATGTGAATCTAGGTCATGAACCTAGGAGGTGACTCGGAGCCCAGCTCTCTACTCATTCTACCACACTGCCTCTCGTTTAAATGCTAGAGTTTATATACACGTATGTGTGCATGCATCCATATGTAGATATAGTATAAGATATAAACTATATCATAAATCACTGAATGATTCTATACATAATATAGAATATAGAATTATAACATAAAATAGAATGTAATATTTTGACTAGATTAGGTATCTTAGTTGGTGGTTGTTCTTCATTCCCAAAGAGGACCAGAATGCCGTCTGGGTGACTGCCTGTGACTGATCAGACCAATTAAAGGCCCAGAATGCCCTCGCATTGGTTGGGCACAGATAGTCCC